>NW_024720923.1:0-10826 GCF_018991925.1 Homarus americanus | reverse complement strand
CATGTGCGAGCAGGGTGGTGGTGGTGATCCGGCGTGCTGCAGCGTTATGGTGGTGGTGGACTGTGGGGGAGTTGATCCTGTGGCGCAGCAGCAGGGGTGGTGGTGGGCTGTGGGGAGGTGATCCGCAGCGCTGTTGCAGGCAGGTGGTGGTGGTGGACTGTGGGGAGTTGATCCTGCAGCTGTTGCAGCAGGTGGTGGTGGTGACTGTGGGGAGGTGATCCTGTAGGTGCAGCACAGCAGCAGGTGGTGGTGGACTGGGGAGTTGATCCTGCAGGTGCAGCAGCAGTGCGGTGGTGGTGGTGGACTGTGGGGAGGTGATCCGCATGCGTTGGAGCAGCAGGCGGTGATGGTGACTGTGGGGAGTTGATCCTGCGGAGCAGCTGGGTGGTGGTGGTGGTCTGGGGAGTTGATCCTGGCGCAGCAGCAGGTGGTGGTGGTGGACTGTGGGAGGTGATCTCTGCGCAAGCGTTGCAGCAGGTGGTGGTGGTGGAGTGGGGAGTTGATCCTGTGGCGGTGCAGCAGCAGCAGCAGAGCAGCACAGCAGCTGCAGCAGCAGCTGGTGGTGGCTGTGGGGAGTTTATCCTGTAGGTGCAGCAGGAGCAGCAGGTGGTGGTAGTGGACTGTGGAGGAGTTGATCCTGTAGCTGCAGCTGCAGGTGGTGGTGGTGGACTGTGGGGAGTTGATCATGTAGCGTGTTGCTGTTGGCAGGTGTGGTGATAGTGGACCGATGAGGGAGGGGTGATCCCAGGCACAGTGGGCAGCAGCAGGTGGTATTGGTGGACTGTGGGGGAGGTGGATCCTGCAGGTGGAACAGCAGCAGCACGGTGGTGGTGGACTGTGGGGAGCTGATCCTGCAGGCGCAGCAGCTGGTGGTGGTGGACTGTGGGGGAGGTGATCTCTGCAGGTGCAGCAGGTGGTGGTGGTGGACTGTGGGGAATTGATCCTGCTGTTGCTGTAGCTGCGGTGGTGGTGGACTGTGGGGAGTTGATCCCAGGTGCAGCCAGGTGGTGGTGGTGGACTGTGGGGGATTGATCTCGTTGCGCGTGTTAGCTGCGGTGGTGGTGGACTGTGGGGAGCTGATCCTATAGGCTGCAGTCCAGGTGGTGGTGGTGACTGTGGGGAGTTGATCCCGGTATGGCGGCGGCGGCAGGAGCGGTTACCAGCAGGTGCGGTGGTGGTGGACTGTGGGGAGTTGATCCTGTAGGTGCAGCAGCGCAGGTGGTGGTGGTGACTGTGGGAGTTGATCCTGCAGGTGCGTAGCGCAGCGGTGTGGTGGTGGACTGGGGGTGGTGTTGATCCTGCAGGCGCAGCAGCGGTGGTGGTGGTGGACTGTGGGAGGTGATCCTGCATGCAGCAGCGCAGGTGGTGGTGGTGGACTGTGGGGAATTGATCCTGCAGGTGCAGCAGCAGGTGGTGGTGGTGGACTGTTGGGGAGGTGATCCTGTGGCAGCAGGTGGTGGTGGTGAACTGTTTGGTAGTGATCCTGGCGGTGCAGCAGCAGAGCAGGTGGTGATGGTGGCCTGTGGGGAGCTGATCGCAGTAGTACTGCTGCAGAGGTGGTGGTGGACTATGAAGGAGTTGATCCTGCGTGCGGGCTGTTGCAGGTGGTGATGGTGACTGTGGGGTGATACTTGCGGTGCAGGCAGCAGCAGGTGGTGGTGGACTGTGGGAGGTGATCCTGTAGCATTGCAAACAGGTGGTGGTGGTGGCGTGGGGGAGCTGATCCTGGCAGCAGCGGCTGCTAGCTGCAGCAGGTGGTGGTCTGTGGGGAGTTGATCCTGTGGCAGCAGGCAGGTGGTGGTGGTGGACTGTGGTGAGGTGATCTTGCGAGGTGTTAGGTGGTGGTGGGACTGTGGGGGAGTTGATCCTGGCGGCAGCAGCTGGTGGTGGTGGACTGGGGAGTTGATTTTGCGCGTTGCGCAGGTGGTGGTGGTGGACTGTGGAGTTGATTTGTGCAGCAGCGTGTTGCTGGCGGTGGTGGTGGACTGTGGGGGAGTTGATTCCAGGTGCAGTAGGTGGCAGGTGGTGGTGGTGAACTGTGGGGAGGTGATCTGCAGTGCGTGCAGCAGGTGGTGGTGGTGAACTGTGGGGAGTTGATTCAGGTCAGCAGCAGGTGGTGTTGGTGGACTGTGGGGAGGTGATCTGCAGGCACAGTGGCAGCAGCAGGTGGTCGCCTGTGGGGAGCGACTCCAGTGCAGCAGCAGCAGCAGGTGGTGGTGATGGACCGGGCGAGCTGATCCTGTAGGCAGCAGGTGGTGGTGACTGTGGGGAGCTGATCCCAGGCAGCAGCAGCAGCAGCAGCAGCAGCATGCGGTGGTGGTGGACTGTGGGGAGCGATCCCGTTGCAGCAGAAGCATCAAGGTGGTGGTGGTGGACTGTGGGGACGATCCAGGCAGCAAGCATGCGGTGGTGGTGGACTGTGGGGAGTGATCCCAGGGCGCAGCAGCAGCAGAAGCAGGTGGTGGGACTGGGGAGTTGATCTATGCGGCAGCAGGCAGGTGGTGGTGGTGGTGACTGTAAGAGCGATCCTCAGGCAGCAGCAAACAGCACGTGGTGGTGGTAACCGCTGGGAGCGATCCTGCAGGCAGCAGCAACAGCACGTGGGTGGCAGTGACCTGGGAGTTGACTTGCATGCAGCAGAGCAGGTGGTGGTGGTGGACCGCTGGGAGTCGATCCCAGGCAGCAACGCAAAAGCAGAAGGTGGTGGTAGGGACTGTGGGGAGCTGATCCTGCGGTGCAGCAGCAACAGCACGTGGTGGTGGTGGCCTGTGGGGAGTTGATCCTGTGGCGCAGCAGCAGGTGGTGGTGGTGGACCGTGGGAGGTGATCCTGGAGCCAGCAGCAGCAGGTGGTGGTGGTGGAGTGTGGGGAGCGATCCTGCAGGTGCAGCAGCAGAAGCAGCAGCAACAATGGAGCAGCAGCCCAGCAGCTGGTGGTGCCTGTGGGGAGTTTATTCTGTAGGCTGGAGCAGGAGCAGCAGGTGGTGTAGGTGACTGTGGAGGAGTGATCCTGCAGTTGCAGCTGCAGGTGATGGTGGTGACTGTGAGGGAGTTAATCATGTGCAAGCAGAAGCAGGTGGTGATAGGGACCGATGAGGAAGGCATCCCAGGCACAGTGGCGTGCAGTGGCATTGGTGGACTGTAGGAGGTGATCCTGTAGGTGGAACAGCAGCAGCACGTGGTGGTGGTGGACTGGGGAGTGATTCTGCAGGCAGCAGGAGCAGGTGGTGATAGGGACCGATGAGGGAGGTGATCCTGCAGGCACAGTGGCAGCAGCAGGTGGCACAGGACTGTAGGGGAGGTGATTCTATAGGTGGAACAGCAGAACGGTGGTGGTGGACTGGAGAGCGATCCTGCAGCAACAGCAGCTGGTGGTGGTGGACTATGGGGAGGTGATCTGCGGTGCAAGCAGAGCTGCGGTGGTGGTGACCTGTGGGGAGTTGATCCCAGGTACCAGGTGGTGTTGGTAGACTGGGGGAATCTATCTTTGGTGAGCAGCAGCGCAAGAGCGACAGCAGCACCAGCAGGTGGTGGTGGTGGACTGTGGGGAGTGATCCTGTAGGTGCAGCAACGAGCGGTGGTGGTGGTACTGTGGGGAGTGATTCCGCAGGCAGCAAACAGCAGGTGGTGGTAGGGACTATGGGGAGATCCTGAACGCGTAGCAGCAGCGTGATGGTGGTGAACTGTGGGGTGTTGATCCTGCGGCAGCCGCAGGTGGTGGTGGTGAACTATATGGGAGGTGATCCCTATGCGTGCAGCAGCAGCAGGAGCAGGTGGTGATGGTGGCCTGTGAGGAGGTGATCCTGTAGTGCACAAGCAGCAGAGGTGGTGGTGGACTATGCAGGAGTGATTCCGCAGCAGGCAGGTGGTGATGGTGACTGATGAGGAGATGATACTGCAGCAGTGCAGCAGGTGGTGGTGGATAAGGAGGTGATCCTCCAGGCACCAACAGGTGGTGATGGGGGAGTGTAGAGCTTCGGATCCCAGGCAGCAGCAGTAACAGCCGATGGTGGCCTGTGGGGAGTTTATTCTGCAGGCAAGGCAGCAGCAGGTAGTGGTGACTGGGTGAGGTGATCCTGCGCAAGCGTGCAGCAGCAGGTGGTGGTGGTGGGACTGTGGTGAGTTAATCCTAATGCGCAGCAGCTGGTGGCAGTGGACTATGGGGGAGGTGATCCTGCGGCAAGCAGCGCGTGTGCTGGTGGTGGACTGTGGGGAGGTGATCCCAGTTGCAGCAACAGCAGCAGGTGGTGGTGGTGTACTGTGGGGAGTTGATTCTGCAGGTGCAGCATGAGCAGCAGCAGCTGGTGGCAGTGAACTGCCGGGAGGTGATCCCAGGCGAGCAGCAGCTGGTGATGATGGCCTGTGGGGAAATGATCCTGTGGCGCAGCAGGTGTGGTGGTGGACTGTGGGGGAGGTGATCCTGGCATGCAGCAGTTACAGGCGGTGGTGGACCGTGGGAGGTGATCCTGAGGCGCAAGCAGCAGGTGGTGGTGGACTCGGGGGAGGTGATCTGCGTGTCGTGCTGTTAAGTTATGGGTGGTGGTGGTGATCCTGCGTGCTGCAGCGATGGTGATGGTGGACTGTGGGGAGGTGATCCTGTGGCGCGAGCAGCAGCAGGTGGTGATGGTGGGCCGTGGGGAGGTGATCTGCAGCGTGCTGCTAGCAGGTGGTGATGGTGGACTGTGGGGAGGTGATCCTGCAAGCTGCAGCAGCAGGTGGTGATGGTGACCGTGGGGAGGTGATCCTGCAGGTGCAGCAACAGCAGCAGGTGATGGTGGACTGGGGAGTGATCCTGCAGCAGCAGCAGCTGCGGTGGTGATGGTGGACTGTGGGGAGGTGATCCAGCATGCGCTGCAGCAGTTATGCGGTGATGGTGACTGTGGGGAGTCGATCTCTGCGTAGCAACAGCACGTGGTGGTGGTGGCCTGTAGGGAGTTGATCCTGTAGGTGCAGCAGCAGCAGGTGGTGTGGTGGACTGTAAGGAGAGTGACCCTCTAGAGTGCAGCAACAGCAGGTGGTGGTGGTGGGTGTGGGGAGTTGATCCTGTAGAACAGAAGCAGCAGCAACAACAGCAGCAGCAGCCCAGCAGCTGGTGGTGGCCTGTGGGGGAGTTTATTCTGTAGGTGGAGCAGGAGCAGCAGGTGGTGGTAGTGGACTGTGGAGGAGTTGATCCTGTAGTTGCAGCTGCAGGTGATGGTGGTGGACTGTGGGGGAGTTGATCATGTAGGTGCAGCAGCAGCAGCAGCAGGTGGTGATAGTGGACCGATGAGGGAGGTGATCCTGTAGGCACAGTGGCAGCAGCAGGTGGTATTGGTGGACTGTAGGAGAGGTGATCCTGTAGGTGGAACAGCAGCAGCACGTGGTGGTGGTGGACTGTGGGGGAGTTGATCCTGTAGGTGCAGCAGGAGCAGGTGGTGATAGTGGACCGATGAGGGAGGTGATCCTGTAGGTGCAGCAGCAGAAGGTGGTGGTGGTGGACTGTGGGGGAGTTGATCCTGTAGGCATAGAGGCAGCAGCAGGTGGTATTGGTGGACTGTAGGGGAGGTGATCCTGTAGGTGCAACAGCAGTTGGTGGTGGTGGACTATGGGCGAGGTGATCCTGTAGGTGCAGCAGCAGAAGGTGGTGGTGGTGGACTGTGGGGGAGTTGATCCTATAGGTGCACTAGGTGGTGTTGGTAGACTGTGGGGGAATTGATCTTGTAGGAGCAGCAGCAGCAGGAGCAGCAGCACCAGCAGGTGGTGGTGGTGGACTGTGGGGGAGTTGATCCTGTAGGTGCAGTAACAGCAGCAGGTGGTGGTGGTGTACTGTGGGGGGAGTTGATCCTGTAGGTGCAGCAACAGCAGGTGATGGTGGTGAACTGTGGGGGTGTTGATCCTGTAGGTGCAGCAGCAGCAGGTGATGGTGGTGAACTGTGGGGGTGTTGATCCTGTAGGTGCAGCAGCAGGTGGTGGTGGTGAACTATATGGGAGGTGATCCTGTAGGTGCAGCAGCAGCAGGTGGTGATGGTGGCCTGTGGAGGAGGTGACCCTGTAGTGCACAGCAGCAGAGGTGGTGGTGGACTGTGGGGGAAATGATCCTGTAGGTGCAGCAGCAGAGCAGGTGGTGATGGTGGCCTGTGGAGGAGGTGATCTCAGAAGTACAGCAGCAGAGGTGGTGGTGGACTATGAATGAGCTGGATCCTGCAGTGCAGCAGCAGCAGGTGGTGATGGTGACTGATGAGGAGATGATAATTGCAGGTGCAGGCAAGCAGCAGGTGGTGGTGGACTGTAGGAGGTGATCTCTGGCAGCGCAGACAAACAGGTGGTGATGGTGGAGTGGGGGAGCTCATCCCAGCAGCAGCAGCTGTTAACAGCAGCCGGTGGTGGCCTGTGGGGAGTTTATTCTGTGGCAGCAGCAGCAGGTGGTAGTGGTGACTGGGTGAGGTGATCCCAGGCGCAAGGCAGAAGGTGGTGGTGGTGACCGTAGGGGAGTTAATACAGGCGGCAGCAGCTGGCGGCAGCAGTGGACTGGGGAGGTGATCTCTATGCGCGTAGCTGTAGCAGCAGGTGGTGGTGGTGAACTGTAGAGTTAATCCTGCGCAGCAGCGCTGCAGCAGTCAACAAATCGCGCAGCGGCACAGCCAGCTGGTGGTGGCCTGTGGGGAGTTTATTCCAGGTGCAGCAGCAGCAAGTGGTGGTAGTGAACTGTGGGTGAGCTGATCCAGCAGCTGCAAGCAGCAGGTGATGGTGGTGAACTGGGGGAGTTGATTCTGCAGGTCCAACAGCAGCAGGTGGTGATGGTGGACTGGTGAGGAGGTGATCGCAGGCACAGTGGCAGCAGCAGGTGGCATTGGTGGGACTATAGGGGAGGTGATTCTGTAGGTGCACCAGGTGGTGGTGGTGGGACTGCGGGGGGAGTCGGGATCCTGCAGCAGCAGCAGGTGGTGGTGGTGGACTATGGGGAGTGGACTTCAGGTGCAGCAGCAACAGCACGTGGTGGTGGTGGCCGTGGGGAGCGACTGCAGGCAGCAGCAGGAGGTGGTGGTGGTGGAATGTGGGAGAGCTGATTCTGCAGGTGCGTTGTTAAGCAGTGTGGTGGTGGAGGACTGTGGAGAGCTGACTTGCAGGTGCAGCACAGGAGGTGGTGGTGGTGGAATGTGGAGAGCTGATTCTGCAGGTGCAGCAGCAGGAGGTGGTGGTGGTGGTGGACTGTGGGAGAGCTGATTCTGTAGGTGGCAGCAGGAGGTGGTGGTGGTGGGATCAGGAGGTGATGCAGGCAGCAAGCAGCAGGTGGTGGTGGTGACTTGGGGAGGTGAGATCCTGCAGGTGCCGCAGCAGCAGGTGGTGGTAGTGGGCTGTGGGGAGAGGTGATTCTGGAGGTGCAGCAGCACAGGTGATGGTGGTGGCCTGTGGGGAGTGATCCTGTGGCAGGTGCAGCAGGTGGTGGTGGACTGTGGGGTGATCCTGCAGGAAGCATGAACAAGCAGCAGCCGGTGGTGGTGGACCACGGGGCAGATCCTCAGTGCAGCAGCAGCAGGTGGTGGTGAACTATGCGGGAATGATCCTAAAGGTTGTTAATGTGGAGGCCTGTGGGGAGCGATCCTGCGCAAGCGATGGTGGTGGTGACCATGGGGAGGTGATCCCGCATGCGCAAGCAGGTCGGTGGTGGTGAACCATACGGGAGGTGATCCCAGGCAGCAGCAGCAGCTGCGGTGATGGTACTGTGGGGAAATGATCCTGCGCAGCAGCAGGTGGTGGTGGACCTGGGAGGTGATCCTGCAGCAAGCACGCAGGTGGTGGTGACCGTGGAGAGGTGATCCTGCAGCAAGCGTGTTGCTGCGGTGGCTGACTGTGGGGAGGACTCTGGCGCAAGAGCAGGCAGGTGGTGGTGACTGCGGGGAGTATCCTCTGCACGTGTCAAAAGCAGCAGGTGGTGGTGGTGATCCTGCAGAAAGCCGCAGCAGGTGATGGTGGGCTGTGGGGGAGGTGATCCCAGGCGCAAGCAGCAGCAGGTGGGTGATGGTGGCCTGTGGGGAGGTGATCCTGCGGCGCAGCAGCAGCAGGTGGGTGATGGTGGACTGTGGGGAGTGATTCCAGCAGCAGCAGCAGCAGGTGGTGATGGTGGATCGGGAGGTGATCTGCAGCGCAAGTAAGTTAGCAGGTGGTGATGGGACTGTGGGGAGCCGATCCTGCGCGGCAGGTAGGTGATGGTGACTGTGGGGAGCGATTCTGCAAGCGCAGCAGCAGGTGGTGGTGGTGGAGTGTGGGGAGGTGATCCTGTAGCGGCAGCACAGCAGCGGTGGTAGACTGTGGGTAGCTGATCTGCAGGCAGGGCAGCTGGTGGTGATGGTGGAGTGTCGGGGAGGTGATCCTCAGGCAGCAAACAGCAGCAGGGTGGTGGTGGACTGTGGGGAGGTGATCCCAGGCAGCATAGCATTGGGTGGTGGCGGTGACTGTGAGCTGAAGCTGGCGCGCAGCAGCATGCGGTGATGGTGACTGTGGGGAGGTGATCTTGCAGCCAAGCAGCAGGTGGTGGTAGTGGACCGTGGGTGAGTTGATCCCAACTGCAAATGCAGCAGGTGGTGATGGTACAATGGGGAGGTATCCCAGCAAGCGCAGCAAGCAGCAGTTGCGGTGAAGTGACGTTGGGGAGGTGATCCTGCGCGTGCATAATCAAAGGTTGCAGGACGTTGGGAGGTATTCTGCGCGCAGCAGCAGCAGAAACAACAGCAGCAGCAGCAGCAGCAAGCATTAAGCAAACAACAACAGCAGCAGCAGGCAGTGGTAGTGGACCGGGGAGGTGATCCTGCGCAGCAGCACAGCAGTTGGCAGGTAGTGGACGTTGAGGTGATGCTGCAGGTGCGCAGCAGCCGCAAACAAAAAGCAGGTAGTGGACTGTGGGGGAGTTGATCCTGTAGGTGCAGTGGCAGCAGGTGGTGATGGTGGACTATGGGGGAAGTGATCCTGTAGGTGCAGCAGCATCAGGTGCATGGTGGACTGCAGGGTGACGGTGGAGGCCACCGTGGGGGAGGATGTGGTACTGTAGTCGTAATTCATCGTACATCCTTCACGGGACAATTAACGTCGCACCTTAATAACACCTGAACCACCACCACCTACCTCCCCGGCCCGCCTCCACGGCCTCACTTGGGTTTTGGTTGTCCCAGCCATTGTTTAATTCGTGTCTTATTTATCTCAGGTATTGTTTCAGTCGTTTTTTTGGTTTGTCCCAGCCTTTGTTTGGCGAGTTTCTTGTTTAACTCGTAATTTGTCTTTTGTCTTGTTTACTTTATTTACATTTTCAGTTATTGCTTAATATCCTGTATATCTCACATTTGATCTCCTGCTCTGTTTGATGCGCTTTTTGTTTACATCCTGTCTTGTATATGTGGTTTTATTTTCCTGTTAACGTGTGTCTTGTTTGCCTTACACCTTGTTTTATTATTACTATTTTTATCTAGTAATTTATTTTGTACTTTGTTTAACTTGTTTCTTGTGCTATGTTATAATATTTTGTCGAAATTGTTTGCATATGTTGTTTATTTCTTACTAGTTTCTCTTGCTTTGACTAATACTGTTTACCTTGTTTGTTTTAATGTTCAGTGTATATATTCGGATCTTGTTTACCACGTAGGTACCTTGTTTGTCTAGTCGCTCGGTTAAGAAAGTCTTCCTGTCAGTGTTATGTTGTTGTCGCCATATTTCTGTTGTCAACTCGAGCAGACTTCAAGTGTCAGTTAAACCACAGGTATGGCTGAGGCGTTGGTCTGCAGGTTTGTCTTAGTTGTGGTGGTGGTGTTGTTAGGTGTGGTGGTGGTGTGGTGTGTTAGGTGTGATGTGTTAGGTGTGGTGATGGTGTGGTAGTGGTGTTGTGTGTGGTGTTGGTAGTATTGTGTGTAGTATGTTAGGTATGGTGATGTGTTAATTGTGGTGGTGGTGGTATTGTTAGGTGTGGTGGTGGTGCTGATGTTGTGTCAAGTGTGGTGGTGTCTGATCCAGGGTGGCGGAAGTGGAGAAGGAGGAGGAGGTGAAGAAGGAAATGGGAAAGAAGGTGGTGGTGTAGGAGGAGGAATAAATTGTAATAAGAACAGACAAAGAAGAAAATAAGTAGAAAAGAAGAAGAAAATAGAAGAAAACGAAGAACGTGTTGGTAAGAGAGAGGAATCAGGGAGTGCCGAGGAAAATTAGTACAGAAACTGGGGTAGACAGAGGCAAATGCTTAAAGAACCTTGCCCATAGTTTAACCATGCCGGGGGATCGAACCCAGGTCCGCTCGCTTGCGAGGCGAGCTTGCTTGACCATTACGCCACAGATACGAACACGTACGGCTCACCTGAAGATTAGTCCCTGCAGTTTATTTTACCCTAAGATTAACCTCTAACACTTTTTTGGGGAGATTAAGTTGGGTTGGGTTAGTTTAGATTAGATTAGGTTAGGTTAGGTTAGATTATAATTAGGGTGGTTAATCTTAAGGTGAAATAGCTGGACTAATCTTCGTTGATCCCATACAGTCAAGTTAACAAAATGCAAGCTGTATGGGATTAGATTTAACTATTAATCTATGTACTGTTACCAAACCTAACATAATGTAACGTAACATTACGTAATGTAACGTAACGTAACGTAATTTATAATAGAATAATATAAAAAATTTAAAACTTAAAACTAATGAAAAAATACAGCAAACGAAAAAGAAAAATGATTTGTCGATGTATTATTATTATTATTATTATTATTATTATTATTATTATTATTATTATTATTATTATTATTATTATTATTATTATTATTATTATTATTATTAAGCCCTAGTACCGAAGCAATACGTAACTGAACGAAGCTACAACAA
>NW_024720922.1:0-12350 GCF_018991925.1 Homarus americanus | reverse complement strand
TGGGTAGAATTTATGTTTTAAATTCAGAAACATTAATTAAAATATATATGAACAGTAAATAAGTGTTGCTTTAATATTCTTATGTGGAGTAATGACGATATGTTTCACATGTGCGCACCTACATACGCGATCTCACTTTTTTTCTTTACCATTATCGTCAGCTACTTCTATTGTTCCATTTATTAACATTAAATAACATTACTTAAAACAACCATATTTATTTTACTACAGCTACAACCAGGGTCTTATTTTCTTCAGTTTTATATGTAGAACCAGTCAGTCACTGGTTTTGTAATCAACGAAAACAATGCCGTCTCGTCTCCTCGTTTGTTTTAATATTCTACGTATTATTAATGAATTGTATTGCTCATTTTGCACACACAAACATTAATTCAATCAAAAAGACATTCAGTAATAAACAATAATGAGTGTTTTGTACATCGAGAAATGACGCTGTTTACACAATTGTGCATGAATTAAAAATTTCCAAAATTTGAGAAGCTACTGTAAAAACATTTAACCCTTCAATATGTCTTCAAAGAGACCACGAAGCAGTGAAAGTGGTACTAGTGCTTCCAAGCATAAGCACAAGTCACTATCTATCGCTACTGTACAACATTTAACCCTTCAATATGTCTTCAAAGAGACCACGAAGCAGTGAAAGTGGTACTAGTGCTTCCAAGCATAAGCACAAGTCACTATCTATCGCTACTGTACAACATTTAACCCTTCAATATGTCTTCAAAGAGACCACGAAGCAGTGAAAGTGGTGCTAGTGCTTCCAAGCATAAGCACAAGTCACTATCTATCGCTACTGTACAACATTTAACCCTTCAATATTGTCTTCAAAGAGACCACGAAGCAGTGAAAGTGGTACTAGTGCTTCCAAGCATAAGCACAAGTCACTATCTATCGCTACTGTACAACATTTAACCCTTCAATATTGTCTTCAAAGAGACCACGAAGCAGTGAAAGTGGTACTAGTGCTTCCAAGCATAAGCACAAGTCACTATCTATCCAGGAAAAGGGCGAATTTCCATGGTCCGGCACCGGTCATGTCCCGAGGTTGCCGGACTAGAGAGGTACAACCTGTACTAATACGAAACAACCTCGTAAAAAATTGCCAACACGGTTTTATGCCGGGGCGCTCCTGCTTAACACAATTGCTCAAGGTATTGGATATTTGGACCCATATTCAGGAAATGGCTGGTAATATAGACAATATGTACCTAGATTTTGCCAAGGCTTTCGACAGTGTACCCCACGAAAGGCTGAAAATCAAACTGGAAGGGTACAGAATTCGGGGAAATGTCCTAGCATGGATAGAAGACTTTCTACATAACCCCAAGCAGTGTATTGGGCCCGCTGTTGTTTGTTTCATAAATGACATGCCTGACGTTGTACACTCCTCCATAAACACTTAAAATTCTCCAATAAGTATGAGTGTACAAAACACAGTATCACACAACTGTATATTGTACCTGACATTACAGCACAAAATAAGTTGAAAGAATCTATTTGTTTTCACAAGAAAAGAAAAGAAAAAAATCATAAATGTTTGAATATGAAAAAATATTTCATTTTCTCCATTTAGTGCAAAAAAAATAGTTAACAGAGAGAAGGTGAGAGAGAAGCGTTCTCTAAGTTACATAAATTGGCTTTTAAATTCCTTTTTTATTGTTTAAAATATATCTTTTAGATTTTATTTGCATTAAGAAATTAAAAATACTCTATTTTATGATATTTTAAACCTTTTCTATTTGTGGATCACCTGAAGAGTTTCCACCAACACGTGTGGAATGCTCTCATTATTCCTCACTACACCAGTCATCAGTGTACTCTAATTGGAATTTGTTTTTTCAAGTAAAACAATTTAAATAATATTCGTGTGAATAAATCAAATAAATCAGTACTTGTTCCATAAAATGTAATGAAGAACAAAGAAAACAATTAAACAACAAAAATTTTATTAATGATTTACAAATTATTATATTTGGGTTGACGCGACTCATCAGCAGTCGTATCAATAATGGTCGTGGAACCGGGGTGCCTGACGACTGTGGCATCGCAGCTCTGAGTAGTCGTGACAGAGGCCATGGAATCGCGGCTGTTCGCGGAACCGCCACTCTTCATAGAACCGCTCGTCACGGCGCTTGTGGAACTGTTGCTCCTCGTGGCGCCTGTGGAACTGTTGCTCCTCGTGGCGCCTGTGGAACTGTTGCTCCTCGTGGCGCCTGTGGAACTGTTACTCCTCGTGGCGCCTGTGGAACTGTTGCTCCTCGTGGCGCCTGTGGAACTGTTGCTCCTCGTGGCGCCTGTGGAACTGTTGTTCCTCGTGGCGCCTGTGGAGGTGTTGCTGCTCGTGGAACCGTTGCTCCTCGTGGCGCCTGTGGAACTGTTGCTCCTCGTGGAACCGTTGCTCCTCGTGGAACCGTTGCTCCTCGTGGCGCCTGTGGGGTTCCCGGCAGGGTGTAGCTTGTGGTGAAATGTGGGTTATGGTCTGTGGTCTGGAGGACACCATCTCCAAATTAACGGAGGTGATGAACTGATCAGGGACCCAGATCACAGCCTTAGGGGGGTACTCCTCAGCGTCCATGGTGGGGTCGTATTCAAGGATCACCCTGGGGTTAAGCCACTCCAGGTGATTATTGGGTATGAACACCAATAAGGCATCTTGGCCCTTACCTTCAACGACAGCAAAGCGCATGGTGGTGATGGTTGGTTTCTTTGTAATGTCTGGTGAGGTCAATATCAAAATTCTGGACTTGGATCAGTTTTAAACTAACATGGTTGGAATTTTACAATATTTGAATTGCTATTGAGGACATGAAGTACAGTGAAGATGTACTAGTGTAGTGAAGATGTACTGGTGTAGTGAAGATGTACTAGTGTAGTGAAGATGTACTAGTGTAGTGAAGATGTACTGGTGTAGTGAAGATGTACTAGTGTAGTGAAGATGTACTAGTGTAGTGAAGCTGTACTAGTGTAGTGAAGATGTACTAGTGTAGTGAAGATGTACTAGTGTAGTGAAGATGTACTAGTGTAGTGAAGATGTACTAGTGTAGTGAAGATGTACTAGTGTAGTGAAGATGTACTAGTGTAGTGAAGATGTACTGGTGTAGTGAAGCTGTACTAGTGTAGTGTGAAGATAAACTGGTGTAGTGAAGCTGTACTATGTAGTGAAGCCTGGTGTAGTGAAGATGTACTAGGTAGTGAAGATGTACTAGTGTAGTGAAGATGTACTAGTGTAGTGAAGATGTACTAGTGTAGTGAGAGAGTGTACAGTAGTGTGAAGATGTACTGGTGTAGTGAAGATGTACTGGTGTTGGTGTAGTGAATACTAGTGTGTAGTGACAGATGCCTAGTGTAGTGAAGATGTACTAGTGTAGTGAAGATGTACTGGTGTAGTGAAGATGTACTAGTGTAGTGAAGATGTACTGGTGTAGTGAAGATGTACTAGTGTAGTGAAGATGTACTAGTGTAGTGAAGATGTACTAGTGTAGTGAAGATGTACTAGTGTAGTGAAGATGTACTAGTGTAGTGAAGATGTACTAGTGTAGTGAAGATGTACTAGTGTAGTGAAGATGTACTAGTGTAGTGAAGATGTACTAGTGTAGTGAAGATGTACTAGTGTAGTGAAGATGTACTAGTGTAGTGAAGATGTACGAGTGTAGTGAAGCTGTACTAGTGTACTGAGGTCGCTCTCCTACACCTCCCTGGTTGGACACGTACTGTTATGGCTGACGGAAGAGCTTCAACGAGCAGGTTGCTTATTAAATGACGGAATCGAGTGGTGGATATAGCAGACACAGCAATGTAGCCCAGGGTACTGCAGGAGGACTGTTGTCGGATTTGGAGCTGTCCAGCAGCAGTGAATGTGAAGAACAAGAGGTGTTTAAAGTTGTTAATAGCAACAAGAAGAATAAAAGGAGGAATAGAGAAGGTACAAGCAGTGAAGATAATGTTTCCCTCTTGGTGGATAAGAGAAAGAATATTGATGGTGTGAGTCATTCTTCAACCATGATCAGTACAACGAGTTTAGGCTCCATTGATGGTGTGAGTCATTCTTCAACCATGATCAGTACAACGAGTTTAGGCCCCACAGATGGTGTAGATGGCAGCAGCTCATCAAGGAGGCCATGTCCTAGCGTGGATAGAGACTTTCTACATGACCGCAGGGCAGTGTATTGGGCCCGCTGTTGTTTGTTTGTTTCATAAATGACATGCCTGACGTTGTACACTCCTCCATACAAATGTTTGCCGATGACGCCAAGTTATTTCGGGAAATTAAGAACCAAGCGGACTGTGAAGAACTGCAGAAGGACCTCTGTGGGCTCCAGGAATGGTCGAAGAAATGACTGCTGAGATTCAATGTCACGAAGTGTAAGAGGATGCACCTGGGGCGTACCAACGGTAAGGAGGCTTATCATGTGTTCCAACGGGATGAAGAAACTGCACTAGTTGAGACTGAATGTGAGAAGGACCTAAGTGTGTATGTTGACAAAGAGCTGAAGTTCTCAGGCCATTGCGAGAAGAAGTTAAATCAGGCAAATAAATTATTGGGTCTTATAAGAAGGTCGTTCAGATATCTAGACGGTCCGTCCCTCGTAACGATCTTCAAGAGTGAAGTGCTACCCCGTCTGGTCCCCGAGATATGCTAGGGACTGTCAGTTGATTGAAAATGTTCAAAGGAGGGCCACCAGACTGGTGCCTGCACTTCGGCACCTCAATTACCCTGAGAGATTGGAGCGCCTGAACTTACCTAGCTTATACTACAGATGGGCAAGGGGGGACCTAGTTGAGGTGTATAAGCATCTCGAGGGGCACTATTCAGTCGAGTGTCCTTACTTGGAGCTGGTGGACGCTCACTCCACAAGGGGTCACAGCTCGAGGTTGAAGAAGCCGCAAGTCCAGAAAACTGTGAGGGCAAACTTTTTCTGAGTGAGAGTTGTGAACTGTTGGAACAATCTACCAGAGAGTGTTGTGACGGCACCGAGTGTGAGCTGTTTCAAGACCAGACTTGACCAACACTGGAGCTGGTGCATACCCAGTACTTCCCAACAGTGCATAACAGAGCGCCAGTACATGCCCAGTACTTGCCAACAGTGTGTAACAGAGAACCAGTACATGCCCAGTACTTGCCAACAGTGTGTAACAGAGAACCAGTACTTGCCAACAGTGTGTAACAGAGAGCCAGTACATGCCCAGTACTTGCCAACAGTGTGTAACAGAGAACCAGTACATGCCCAGTACTTGCCAACAGTGTGTAACAGAGAACCAGTACTTGCCAACAGTGTGTAACAGAGAACCAGTACTTGCCAACAGTGTGTTACAGAGAACCAGTACTTGCCAACAGTGTGTAACAGAGAACCAGTACATGCCCAGTACTTGCCAACAGTGTGTAACAGAGAACCAGTACTTCCCAACAGTGTGCACAGAGCAGCATATTCAGTTTGGCCTATGGGTTATGTACAGGGTGTTTTATGTCACACACACATGTACAGGGTGTTTCTATAAGTCATACACATGTATAGGGTGTTTCATAAGTCACACACACATGTACAGGGTGTTTCATAAGTCACACACACATGTACAGGGTGTTTCATAAGTCACACACACATGTACAGGGTGCTTCATAAGTCACACACACATGTACAGGGTGTTTCATAAGTCACACACACATGTACAGGGTGCTTCATAAGTCACACACACATGTACAGGGTGTTTCATAAGTCACACACACATGTACAGGGTGTACAGGGTGTTTCATAAGTCACACACACACATGTACAGGGTGTTTCATAAGTCACACACACATGTACAGGGTGTTTCATAAGTCACACACACATGTACAGGGTGTTTCTTATAAGTCACACACATGTACAGGTGTTTCTATAAGTCACACACACATGTACAGGGTGTTTATAAGTCACACACACATGTACAGGGTGTTTCATAAGTCACACACACACACACACATGTACAGGGTGTTTCATAAGTCACACACACATGTACAGGGTGTTTCATAAGACACACACACACACATGTACAGGGTGTTTCATAAGTCACACACACATGTACAGGGTGTTTCATAAGTCACACACACACACATGTACAGGGTGTTTCATAAGTCACACACACACATGTACAGGGTGTTTCATAAGTCACATACACACACATGTACAGGGTGTTTCATAAGTCACACACACATGTACAGGGTGTTTCATAAGTCACACAAACACAATGTACAGGGTGTTTCATAAGTCACACACACATGTACAGGGTGTTTCATAAGCCACACACACACATGCACAGGGTGTTTCCTATAAGTTCACACACACACACACATGTACAGGGTGTGTTTCCATAAGCTCACACACACACACATGTACAGGGTGTTTCTATGTCACACACACACACATGTACAGGGTGTTTATAAGTCACACACACACACATGTGTACAGGGTGGTGTTTTATAAGTCACACACACATGTACAGGGTGTTTTAAAGCCACACACACACACATGTACAGGGTGTTTCATAAGTCAACAACACACACACACACACACACACATGTACAGGTGCTCTATAAGTCACACACACACACACATGTACAGGGTGTTTCTATAAGTCACACACACATGCTGTACAGGGTGTTTCAAGTCACACACACATGTACAGGGTGCTCTAAGTCACACACACACACACACATGTATAGGGTGTTTCTATAAGTCACACACACATGTACAGGGTGTTTCATAAGACACACACACACACACACACACATGTACAGGTGTTTCATAGTCCTACACACATGTACAGGGTGTTTCATATAAGTCACAATACACACACACATGTATACAGGGTGTTTATATAAGTCACACACACACACATGTACAGGGTGTTTCATAAGTCACACACACACACATGTACAGGGTGTTTCATAAGTCACACACATATGTACAGGGTGTTTCATAAGTCACACAAACACAATGTACAGGGTGTTTCATAAGTCACACACACATGTACAGGTACCCATGTGCCAAGTTAGTATTATGTGGGGATTTTAATGAAATTGACACCACTGATATCCAGGACCAGCTATCACTATCACAAGTTGTGACCTTCCCCACACACGGTCAAAATACCCTTGACCTTATCTTAACTGACTTAGCGGACCAGTACCAACCACCTCAACCAATGCCTCCTATCGGGTGTAGCACACACTTATCAGTGCTCTGGTCCCCAGCTGCCACTCCCACTCAAGTACAGAGACCCTACATCAAGACCCACAGGCCGATTACTGACTCTGCAGTGCGCCTCTTCCGGCAGTGGATAGTTCACCATCCCTGGACTGAAGTACTTAGCGTGGATGACGTGGAAACCAAATGGATAAATTATACCAACACCACCACGGAAGCTCACCACCACTTCTTCCCCGAGAAGTCCGTCAGATCTCACCCAGCTGACTTGCCCTGGATCACACCTCGGATCAAAAGACTTATGCAACAGAGAGACAGAGCCTTTCATCTCAATGACCACATCCGCTACAGGTCCCTTCGCAACCGAGTCATCCGCGAAATACGCACTGCAAAGAAGTCCCACTACCCAACCAAATTACAACACCTGAAGCAGACCAACATCAGTCAATGGTATGGTAAGCTTAAAGAACTCTGTGGACTAAACAATAAGACACACCCCCTCCCCTTCCTTAGCCATCTCACTAATGTTGACGCAGCTGAGCAAACAAATAACCATTTCACTACTATATGCCAGACGCTCCCCCGGCTTGACACAACCACTCTCCCTGCTTACCTACCAGCCCCCCTTCCCACTGACTTAGTAGAAGAATTTAAAGTAGCAAAACGCCTGGACAAACTAAAATTAAAACGCTCTACCACCCCCATTGACTTACCAATGAAACTTTTCAAGGAGTTCTCCCCGGAGCTTGCTAAACCCCTATGCTCCATCATCAATGCTTCTCTCAGTCAAGCCAGATGCCCAGCTGACTGGAAGACCTCTTATGTATCACCAGTGCCCATGTCAACCAGCCCACAATACTTAAATCAGCTACGACCTATTGCAATCACCCCAATACCCAGCCTAATCTGTGAAAGTTTTGTGTTCGACTGGGCTTATGCTAATATTGCAGGAGTCGTAGACCCTCAGCAATTTGGCAATATGAAAACTTCCTCCACCACTCACTGTCTTGTCAGCTTTCTCGATTACATATACCGCCATCTCGAGAAACGAAAAACGTCTGTAGCTGTCGCCTTCATTGATTTCACTAAAGCATTCGACCTAGTTGACCACAATATAATCATCAACAAAGCTATTGACCTCGGGCTTCGGACAAGTCTTATACCATGGCTTACAGACTTCCTCAGTGACCGACGCCAAGCTGTACGCTTCCGAGGGGCTGTCTCCACCTTTCAGTCACTCACCTGTGGCGTCCCCCAAGGCACCAAGATGGGACCACTCTGCTTCCTTATGCTCATCAATGATGCCCTAAGAGAAACCCCCGCTCGCTGGAAATATGTCGACGACTCCACCATTGGGATCAGCGTCAACAATTCTGCTCCCGACTATACCGCCCTTCAGGATTTATTGAACAGTCTCCAAAACTGGGCCACCAACAACCACGTCACCATCAACCATACCAAGAACATGGTTATGCACATCAACCTCTCCTCCGACATTATCCCACCCCCTTCCATTACTTTAGGTCCCAACACACTCCAGGTTGTAGATTCCACTAAGCTCCTCGGCGTCACCATAGACAACAAACTAAATTGGAAAACACACACCAGTGAAGTTGTCAAGTCCTCCAGTTTCCGTCTCCACCTCCTCTGCCGACTCAAGTCCCTCGGAGTTCCTGCACCCGAGTGTCTACTCAACATTCATACTTCCTAAGCTCACCTATGCCTCCCCCACCGGGTCTTCCTCCCTAAATGCCACACACAAGTAAACACCCAGAAAGTGCAAAGAGGGCATGCGTAAGATTATTTCTCTCCCTTCCTACTCCCATATCAAGAAGCGCCAACACACTGGACCCTTGGACTCTCACTGACCATCACCACGACCTCATCTGCAAATTTGGTAAGAAGCTTCTACACCATCCCCGACACCGGCTCCTACTACCACCTGAGATCCCTTGTCCGAGAATTGCTGTTCGACACCACAACCGCATCCAGCCCATACGTGCACGAACTGATCGCTATAAGAACAGCCCAGTCCCAACCATTGTAAAAATTATCAATAACTTGTAATAAATCAGGGTATTCACTCCCAGTAAACACTGCTCCTTACACTGTCACTATGTTGAAATGAACTGTAGTTTGAGCTTTTCCCCATCTAGTTATTATATGTCTCATTTGTGTCACTTATGTTACTTGTATATTATTTGTAATTCGTAACCCATTCCCCAAATATGTAACTGTACATTTTCAGCCTTCTGGCTGCCAAGCTCTTTCAATAAACCGTTAATTATTATTATTATTATTATTATTACACACACACACACTCACACACACTCACACACACACACACACACACACACACACACTTTATAGTTATATATTATATATTTTCTTTATATATATAAGCCACATCATTTATATAGAGTTTAATAAGTGCTAAATAAGTCTGTTTATCTGAGATATTTTCTAGTAAATGGATAAACAGTTTATCCGGCACCTCTCAGTACCCATAGGTGCCGGATAACATGGATACTACTGTGGATAAATAGACAAATAGATAGACTTATGTGAATATATTATTGTTATTGTAGTAATATCTCCGTTACCCAGAATCCCTCAAACCCGGAACTCTCTGACGGCCAGAAATTAAATTTTCTCGGAGAATCGTTCCCAGAGACGGAATTGTCCGGAAGATTCTGGCTCTGGGAACGATTTTCCGAGGGCCACATTTTCCGGAAAATTCCGAAAAAATTTCCCCAATACCCGGGAAATTCCGGGGATGGGGGAGTTTTTTCCGGGTTTGAGAGATTCGTCTGGTTACCTGGAAATGTCTCATTGTCGGAAGAGTTCTGTACCAATTGTTGTGTCTAACGGGGATATTATTATTATTTTTGTTGTTGTTATTATTATTTGTAGTAGTATTACAATATTATTATTATTATTATTGTCATTGTCATTGTTATTATTGTTGTTATTGTTATTATTGTTGTTATTGTTATTATTGTTATTGTTGTTATTGTTGTTATCATTACATATTACAGTTACATCTTGGAGAAACACAGACCAACAGGTTACGACTTCTTGGGTGATCAACACATACCAAAGGCTAAGGCCAGGTGAGTGTATGGCTGACAGCTGTTATGTATGGCTGACAGCTGTTATGTACTGTATGGCTGACAGTTATTATGTATGGCTGACAACAGTTGTTATGTATGGCTGGTCGTGTTAGACAGGTGTACAGTCAACCCTCGCTTTACGCTGTCCCACTTTACGCGTTTCCACGTTTATGCGGTACCCTGCTGAACACGGAACGCTCACTTTCCGCAGTGTGTGTACCCTCTTACGCGGAGAGCGAAGCGAGCAGGGTGCGCACAAGGTCGCCCAGTCATCAAAACATTACCGAGTTCTTCACCCGCCACCCACCACAGCCGGCCCAAGTCAGTGATAGTGATAATGATAGTGAGGATATGGACATATATGGACTTTGAGGGGTTTGACAAAGAGGCCCTGCAAGCCTCTGTGGTGGATAGTTATACAAGTGATACAGGTGAGGGCCAATAATCTGCCCTCTGCCTCGGAACCAACCCCCCATCTCCGTGTGCTCAGCCATCTCTTCTACTAACGTAAGTGTTAAAAAACCTAATATTATTGACATTTCTCTTAATTATTAATTGTGTGTGCATACCATCATAAAATTAAGAAGTTATTTTTACTACAACGTACGTATTGTGTCGGAAAAAGTGGAGTTTGGGGGTCGGCCCAGTCTCTATTTCAATTAATCCCATATGTTCTGTTGTTCACTTTACGTGTTTCTCACTTTACGCGGGCCACCGTGGGTTCAATTGACCACGTAAAGTGAGGGTTCACTGTATAATACATAATATCTGAGAAACTTAACTGGAGAAACCACATACAAGCCATTCACTGTAAAGTCAATAAACAGTGCGGTATCATGTATCACACTCGACAGTCACTCACTCTCACAGCAATGAAAGAAATCTATCATGATCTTGTTTACCAACACCTGATACACTGTCACACACTATGGGGGGCCTCTGGCTCTTCAAAAACGCAATTTCTGATTACTGCACAAAAGAGAGTTGTACGGACAATGACCTACTTGAAAAAAAACAGATCACACAAACGAGAAATTTGAAAGATTTAAAATGTTAAAATTCGAGGATAATAACACCTACTGCTGTGCCCTCTTTGTTTACAAATCTGTGACTCACTTGCTTGACAATAATTATTTCCAGTTCCGTAATAATCAGAGATACAACTTAAGGCCCCCAGAGCTACTAAGACCACCCCCCATGTGCTCCTCTCAGTCCCAGACCTCCATAAAATATCCCAGTGTGAAGGTGTGGAACAACTGACCCATCCCAGCAAAGACTCCGCTCCCTTCCTTTAAATCATCTCTTAAAAAAATAAATAAGTAATTACCATTGCAATAAACATAATTGCCAACTAGACATAATCCTGACAGCTCTGTCCTCTTGTTCCATCTTATTACTGTACAACCCAGGTTGTACTGCTCCCCCTTTATACTTATGTTTTCAATTCCACTGTAATTTATATGTATATGTGTATGTGTGTGTGTGTGTATATGTATCTATATGTATGTATATAAATAAATTAAAATAATAAATAAATAAAATAAATAAATAATGAAGGGATAACCATGGTAACATGTTGTTATTACCACCATACTATTGTACTACTGATACTAAATGTTACATAATACTTCCTTGAGATAAATGTATAGTATATATCAGGTGCCTCAAAGAGAGCTCAGGTTCTCAACTGGCTCAGCCATGTTAATATTATCCACTCTGTATCTGTGTTTTTCTGGCTAAATAAACTGTTTCAATTCAATTCAACTGTCAACAGGTGGGAGGAAGGTGTTCATGACTGGGGTATGAGCCAGGAGCCACCAGTGCTGTGGGCCGATGTTGGTGTAACCTGTGTCATTGGCTCTCATTTGCCTCGACATTCTGACTCACAGATATGTTGCATCACTAACCACATGATTAAGGTGAGTTGTGTGGTATGTGGTATGTGGTGGGTGGGGTGTAATTTTGCCACACAGCAGCTAGTTTATTGTGTACCCCATACTTATCCGATGAGCACAAAAGGTATTCCAGAATCAGG
>NW_024720921.1:0-13538 GCF_018991925.1 Homarus americanus | reverse complement strand
ACTGCAACTGCCTCCACCGCCACAACACCACTGCCCCACCCCCCCCACTGACCCACCACCACTACAACTGCTCCACAACCACAGCCCCACCAGAGCCACTGACCTCCACACAGCCACACCACTGCCCTACCATAACCACTGGCCCACCACAGCAACTGCCCACCCCCACCACCACTGCTCCGCCACTGCCCCACCACCACCACTGCTCCGCCACTGCCCCACCACCACCACTGCTCCGCCACCCCACCACAACCACTGCCTCACCACCACTAACCCACCGCCACCACACCACTACCACACCACAACCACTGCTCCGCCACTGACCCAAAACCACCACTGCCCAACCACAGCCAACTGCCCCACCACCACCACACTACTGCCACTGACCCACCACCACCACACCATCACCACTGCCCAACCACAGCCTCTGCCCCACCACCACACCACTGCCCCAAAACAACACTGCCCCACAACAACCACCGCGCCACCACCGCGCCACAACCACAGCCCCACCACAGCCAAAGACTTCCACTACAACCACTGATCCCCCATCACAGCCACTGACCCCCCACCACAACCACTGCTCCGCCACTACCCCAATAGAGCCACTCACCCCCCACAACAGCCACTACCCCAGCCACTGCCCACCACTGCAAATGCGCCACCACCACAGACCCACCACAGCCACTGACCCCCTTCACAGCCACTGCCCCACCACCAGCACCACTGCAACTGCCCCACCACCACCACTCACTGCTTCGCAACCCCACCATAGCCACACCACAGCCACTGACCTACCACAGCCACTAACCTACCACCACTGCCGCCACACCACCACTGCCGCCACACCACCACTGCCCCACCACAACACCAATGTCCCACCAACACCACTGCCCCACCACCCCCACTGACCCACTACCACTGCAACTGCCCCCATCCACCATAAAACCACTGACCCACCACCACTACACCACTGCCCCACCACCCCCACTGTCTTACCATCACTGCAACTGCGCCACAACGACAGCCCCACCAGAGCCATCACTTCGACTCCCCACTGTTGTGCCACTGCCCCACCACAGCCACACCACTGCCGCCACAGCCCTACCACCACTGCTCCGCAACTGCCCCACCAACTCCACTGCTCCGCCACCCCACCACAACCTCACCACCACTAACCCACCGACACCACACCACTACAACCACCACTGCACCGTCACTGACTCACCACCACCACCCCACCACCACAGCGGCTCCGCCACTGCCCCACCACCACCACTACTGATCCGCCACCTCACCACCACCACATCCCCACCACCACTACCCCACCACCACACCACCACCACTGCTCCGCCACTTACCCACCACCACCACAGCCCCACTACTGCTCCGCTACCACTGTCCCGCCACCACCACCGCTGCCCCACCGCCGCCACTGCTCCACCACCGCCCCACCACAGCCACTTCTACTCCACTGCCCACCACCACCAATGCTCCGCCACTGCCCCGCCACCACCACTGCTCCGCCACTGCCCTGCCACCACCAATGCTCCGCCACTGCCCCGCCACCACCACTGCTCCGCCACTGCCCCACCACCGCGCCACAACCATAGCCCCACGACAGCCACTGACCCCCCACCACAGCCACTGCTCCGCCACTACCTCACCGCCGCCACACCATCACCACCGCTGCCCCGCCACTGCCACTGACCTACCACCACCTCTGACTCACCACAGCCAATGCTTCACCACCACCACTGCCCCACCACTGCCCCACCACAGCCACTGCCACACAGCCACTACCCCTCCACCACTGCCATACCACTGCTCCACCACCACCACACCACTACTCCACCACCACCACACAACTGCCGCCCAACCACCACCACCACCACTGTCCCACCACCACCACCGTCTCTTACTCACTACCACACTCACGCCACTGACCCACCACACCACCACAAAAATCACCACTGCCCCGCACTCACAGCCTCTGAGCCACCACCACAACACTGCCCTACAACAACACTGCCCCACCACAGCCACTGCCCCACCACAGCCACTGCCCCACCACAGCCACTGTCCCACCACCGCGCCACAACCACAGCCCCAACACAGCCACTGACCCCCCATCAGAGCCACTGCTCCACTACAACCTACCACACCACCGCCGCAGCAACACCATCACCACCGCTACCGACCCACCACCACCACTGACTCACCACAGCCAATGCTTCACCACCACCACTGCCCCACAACAGCTACTGCAACACCATCACCACTGCAACCGCCCCACCACAGCCAGTGACCCCCATCACAGCCACTCCTCCGCAACCCCACCACAGCCACACCACAGCCACTGACCTACCACCACCACTGCCCCACCACCCCCACTGACTCACCACAACCACTGCCACCGCCACTGTCCCACCACGCCCACTGCCCCACCACAGCCACTGACCCACCACCACTGCAACTGCCTACACCGCCACAACACCACTGCCCCACCACCCCCACTGACCCACCACCACTACAACTGCTCCACAACCACAGCCCCACCAGAGCCACTGACCCCCACACAGCCACACCACTGCCCTACCATAACCACTGGCCCACCACAGCAACTGCCCACCCCCACCACCACTGCTCCGCCACTGCCCCACCACCACCACTGCTCCGCCACCCCACCACAACCACTGTCTCACCACCACTAACCCACCGCCACCACACCACCACCACCACTGCTCAGTCACTGACTCACCAGCACCACTGTCACACCACTGCCCCACCACCACCACTGACTCACCCCTGCCCCACCACAGCCACTGCTCCGCCACTGACCCAACACCACCACTGTCCCACCACAGCCACTGCTCCGCCACTGACCCAACATCACCACTGCCCCACCACAGCCAACTGCCCCACCACCACCACACTACTGCCACTGACCTACCACCACCCACTGCCCCACCACCACACCACTGCCCCAAAACAACACTGCCCCACTACAGCCACTGGCCCACCACCGCGCCACAACCACAGCCCCACCACAGCCAAAGACTCCCACTACAACCACTGACCCCCCATCACAGCCACTGACCCCCCATCACAGCCACTGACCCCTCACCACAACCACTGCTCCGCCACTACCCCAATAGAGCCACTCACCCCCCACAACAGCCACTGCCCCAGCCACTGCCCCATCACCACCGCTCCACCACCTGCAAATGCGCCACCACCACAGACCCACCACAGCCACTGACCCCCTTCACAGCCACTGCCCCACCACCAGCACCACTGCAACTGCCCCACCACCACCACTCACTGCTTCGCAACCCCACCATAGCCACACCACAGCCACTGACCTACCACCACCACTGCCGCCACACCACCACTGCCCCACCACAACACCACTGTCTCACCAACACCACTGCCCCACCAACCCCACTGACCCACCACCACTACACCACTGCCCCACCACCACTACACCACTGCCCCACCATCACTTTCGTAATTGCGCTACAATGAGATAGCCCTAACAGAGCGCCACTGACCTCTACCTACAGCTACTGCTCCCACCACAGCCATACACCACTGCCGCGCCAGCCCTACCACAATCACTGGCTCACTCTCACGCCTCACTACTGCCCGCCACTGCCCTTACTCAATGCCACTGCTCCGCCACCCCACCACAACCACAACCTCACCACCACTAACCCACCGACACCACACCACCACTGCACCGTCACTGACTCACCACCACCCCCCCACCACCACAGCGGCTCCGCCACTGCCCCACCACCACCACTACTGCTCCGCCACCTCACCACACCACCACCACTGCTCCGCCACTTACCCACCACAACCACAGCCCCACCACTGCTCCGCTACCACTGTCCCGCCACCACCACCGCTGCCCCACCGCCATTGACCCACCACCGCTGCCCCACCACCGCCACTGCTCCGCCACCGCCCCACCACAGCCACTTCTACTCCACTGCCCCACCACCACCAATGCTCCGCCAATGTCCCGCCACCACCACTGCTCCGCCAATGTCCTGCCACCACCACTGCCCGCCAATGTCCTGCCACCACCACTGCCCGCCACTCTCCCTGCCCACCGCGCCACAACCACAGCCCCACGACAGCCACTGACCCCCATCACAGCCACTGACCCCCCACCACAGCCACTGCTCCGTCACTACCCCACCGCCGCCACACCATCACCACCGCTGCCCCACCACTGCCACTGACCTACCACCACCACTGACTCACCACAGCCAATGCTTTACCACCACCACTGTCCCACCACCACCACTGCCTCACCACAGCCACTGTAACACCACCACCACTGCCCCACCACCACCACTGCCCCACCACAGCCACTGCCCCTCTACAACTGCCCCACCACCACTGCCATACCACTGCCCAACCACCACCACTGTCCCACTCACCACCACTGCCTCACCACAGCCACTGCCACCACCACCACCACTGCCCCACCACCACCACCACTGCCCCACCATAGCCACTGCCCCACCACCACCACACTACTGCCACACCACAGCCACTGACCCCCCACTACAGCCACTGACCCACCATAACCACTGCCCCACCACTGCTCCGCTACCACTGTCCCGCCACCACCGCCGTCACACCACTGCCCCACCACCACCGCTGCCCCACCGCTGCCACACCACTGCCCCAACACAGCCACTGACCCACCACCACCACCACTGGTCCGCCTCTGCCCCACCACCACTACTGCTGCTACGCCACTGCCCCACCACCAGCACTGCTCCGCCACTGCCCCACCGCCGCACCACTGCCGCCACACCACTGCCCCACCGCCGCCACCCCACCACCTCCAATAATTACTGCCATTGACCCACCACCACCACAAAAATTATCACTGCTCCCACTACAGCCTTCTGAGAGCTGCCACCACCACAGCACTGCTCCCACAACAATGCCCCCACCACAGCCACTGCCCCACCACACAGCCACTGACTCCACCACCAAGTGCCACAACCACAGCCCCAACACAGCCACTGACTCCCACTACAGCCACTGCCCCACCACAGCCACTGCCCCACCACCGCGCCACAACCACAGCCCCAACACAGCCACTGACCCCCACTGGCTGCAGCTACTGACTCCCATCACAGCCGCTCGACTCCCCACTGCTTGCCACCGGACCCCCACCATGTGCCAATGCCTCCGCTACTACCTCCCACCAGAGCCACTGACCCCCACAACAGCCACCGCCCCCACCACACCACGACAGCCACCGCCCCACCACCAAGACAGCCACTGCCCCACCACCACCACCATAGCTAATTGCCTCCTCCACTCAATGCCATCTACCACACCGCCGCCACACCACTGCCCCACCACTACCACCACCGCCGCAGCAACACCATCACCACCGCTGCCCCACCACCGCCACTGACCCACCACCACCGCCACTGACCCACCACCACCACCACCACTGACTCACCACAGCCAATGCTTCATCACCACCACTGCCCCACCACAGCTACTGCAACACCACCACCACTGCAACCGCCCCACCACAGCCACTGCCCGACCACCACCACAGCCACTGACCCCACAGCCACTGCCCCACTACCACCGCCATACCACTGCTCCACCACCACCATCACACCACTGCCGCCCAACCACCTCCACCACTGTCCCACCACCACCTCTGCCCCACCACACTACTGCCACTGACCCACCACACCACTTCCACACCACCGCGCCACCACTGCAAATGCGCCACCACCACTGCCCCACCACAGCAACACCACCACCACTGCCCCACCACACTACTGCCACCACCACAGCCACTCACCCACCACCACCGCTGCAACTGCTCCACCACCATCAGTCACTGCTCCGCAACCCCACCGACGGCCACACCACAGCCACTGACCTACCATCACCACTGCCGCCACACCACCACTGCCCCACCACAGCCACTGACCCACCACAGCCCCAGCAAAACCACTGCCCCACCACCATCACAGCCCCACTGCTCCACCACAGCCACTGCCCCACCACCCCACCGGCTCCACCACTGCCCCACCATCGCCACATCCCCACCACCAATACCCCACCACCACCACCACTACCACTCCACCACCACTGCTCCGCCACTGACCCACCACAACCACTGCCCCAACACTGCTCCGCTAACACTGTCCCACCGCCGCCACACCACTGCCCCAACACAGTCACTGCTCCGCCACGCCACCGCTCCATCACTGCCCCACCACCACCACTGCCTAACCACTGCTCCACCCCAGTCACTGCCCCACCACAGCCAGTGACCCACCACAGCCAGTGACCCACCATCACCATTGACCCCCCACCACCACCACAGCCACTGACCACCACAGCACAGCCAGTGACCCACCATCACCACAGCCACTGACCCACCACAGATCCACCACCACAGCCACTGACCCAACACGACCACAGCCACAAATCCATCACAACCACCGCTGCAACTGCGCCACAACCACAGCACCACCGGAGCCACTGACTCCACACCACAGCCACTGCCCCAATACAGCCACTGCCATACCACAACCAATGACCCACCACCACCACCACTGCCCCACCACCATTGCTAGGCAACGGCCCCACCACTGCTCCGCCACCCCACCACAACCGCCACCCCACCACCACCACTGCTCCGTCACTGACTCACCACCACCACCACCACTGCCCCACCACTGCTCCACCACCACTGTCCCACCACAACCGCCGCCACACCACTGACCGCCACCACCAGTGCAAACGCGCAACCACCACAGCCCCACCACAGCCACTGCCCCACCCCCACCACCACTGCAACACCACCACCACTGCCCCACCACCATTGCTAGGCAACGGCCCCACCACTGCTCCGCCACCCCACCGCCCCACCACCACTGCTCCGTCACTGACTCACCACAACCGCCCCCACACCACTGCCCCACCAGAACCACTGACCGCCACCACCACCGCAAACGCGCTACCACCACAGCCCCACCACAGCCACTGCCCCACCCCCACTGCAACTGCACCACCACCACAGCCCCACCACACCACTGCACCACCACCACCATCAATGCCCCACCACATCCACTGCCCGACCGCCGCCACACCACCATCACCAAAGTACCACATCCACTGACATACCGCCCCACCACAGACACACCACAGCCCCACCACCACTGCGCCCCCACCACAGCCACTGAGCCACCACCTGGCGTCAAACTAATTTCAAATAGCGTTAAACCAACTTTAAAAGGCGTTAAATGTTTTTCAGGAGGCGTTAAACGCGACACCACAGGAGGGAGGGTGTAGGTCCAGCATCAGGGTGAACAAGACCACACAGGAGGGAGGGCGTAGGTGCAGCATCAGGGTGAACAAGACCACACAGGAGGGAGGGTGTAGGTCCAGCAGGAGGGAGAACAAGACCACACAAAAGGGAGAGTGTAGGTTCAGCATCAGGGAGAACAAGACCACACAGGAGGGAGGGCGTAGGTCCAGCATCAGGGTGAACAAGACCACACAAAAGGGAGAATGTAGGTCCAGCAGGAGGGAGAACAAGACCACACAAAAGGGAGAGTGTAGGTTCAGCATCAGGGAGAACAAGACCACACAGGAGGGAGGGCGTAGGTCTAGCATCAGGGTGAACAAGACGACACAGGAGGGAGGGTGAAGGTCCAGCATCAGGGTGAACAAGACACAGGAGGGAGGGTGTAGGTCGAGCATCAGGGTGAACAAGACACAGGAGGGAGGGTGTAGGTCCAGCATCAGGGTGAACAAGACCACACAGGAAGGAGGGTGTAGGTCCAGCATCAGGGTGAACAAGACACAGGAGGGAGGGTGTAGGTCCAGCATCGGGGTGAACAAGACACAGGAGGGAGGGTGTAGGTCCAGCATCAGGGAGAAATAAGGAGGGAAGCGTAGTCCAGCATCAGTGAATAAGACACAGGAGGGAGGGCAGAAAATCTGTGCATCAGGGGAGAAACGAAGACGACACAGGAGGGAGGGTGTAGGTCCAGCATCAGGGTGAACAAGACACAGGAGGGAGGGTGTAGGTCCAGCATCAGGGAGAACAAGACACAGGAGGGAGGGTGTAGGTCCAGCATCAGGGTGAACAAGACGACACAGGAGGGAGGGTGTAGGTCCAGCATGAGGGTGAACAAGACACAGGAGGGAGGGTGTAGGTCCAGCATGAGGGTGAACAAGACACAGGAGGGAGGGTGTAGGTCCAGCATCAGGGAGAACAAGACACAGGAGGGAGGGTGTAGGTCCAGCATCAGGTTGAACAAGACGACACAGGAGGGAGGGTGTAGGTCCAGCATCAGGGAGAACAAGACACAGGAGGGAGGGTGTAGGTCCAGCATCAGGGTGAACAAGACGACACAGGAGGGAGGGTGTAAGTCCAGCATCAGGGAGAACAAGACACAGGAGGGAGGGTGTAGGTCCAGCATCAGGGTGAACAAGACCACACAAGAGGGAGGGTGTAGGTCCAGCATCAGGGAGAACAAGACACAGGAGGGAGGGTGTAGGTCCAGCATCAGGGAGAACAAGACACAGGAGGGAGGGTGTAGGTCCAGCATCAGGGTGAACAAGACACAGGAGAGAGGGTGTAGGTCCAGCAGGAGGGAGAACAAGACACAGGAGGGAGGATGTAGGTCCAGCATCAGGGAGAACAAGACACAGGAGGGAGGGTGTAGGTCCAGCATCAGGGTGAACAAGACCACACAGGAGGGAGGGTGTAGGTCCAGCATCAGGGAGAACAAGACACAGGAGGGAGGGTGTAGGTCCAGCATCAGGGTGAACAAGACCACACAGGAGGGAGGGTGTAGGTCCAGCATCATGGAGAACAAGACACAGGAGGGAGGGTGTAGGTCCAGCATCAGAGTGAACAAGACCACACAGGAGGAGGCATGAGTCCAGCAGGAGGGAGAACAAGACCACAGCTGCAGGGCAGAGAGAGTAGGTCCAGCATCAGGGTGAACAAGACCACACAGGAGGGAGGGCGTAGGTGCAGCATCAGGGTGAACAAGACCACACAGGAGGGAGGGCGTAGGTCCAGCAGGAGGGAGAACAAGACCACACAAAAGGGAGAGAGTAGGTTCAGCATCAGGGAGAACAAGACCACACAGGAGGGAGGGCGTAGGTCCAGCATCAGGGTGAACAAGACCACACAAAAGGGAGAGTGTAGGTCCAGCAGGAGGGAGAACAAGACCACACAGGAGGGAGGGTGTAGGTCCAGCATCAGGGTGAACAAGACCACACAAAAGGGAGAGTGTAGGTCCAGCAGGAGGGAGAACAAGACCACACAGGAGGGAGGGCGTAGGTCCAGCATCAGGGTGAACAAGACCACACAAAAGGGAGAGTGTAGGTCCAGCAGGAGGGAGAACAAGACCACACAGGAGGGAGGGTGTAGGTTAGGGTGACAATAAAAAGTGAAAGTTTTTATTTTTAGATGGCCATTTGTCCAATACTGCGTACCCATGAAAAAAGAACACAGGCGAAATCCTGGGTCATTTGGACAATATTTAGAGGTGGCTCAAGCCATTTGAAGTTAACACTACTGAAATTATTATTGATTTTTTCTAATTTCTTTATTTATGAACCGATTACTATGAAACTTTGCAGGTATATGTAGAATGCAAATTCAAACTAAAGTTGTTCCTAACATTTTTTCTAAAAATGAGTAATGAGTATTTTGGCTGGTGCAGCTATTGGCAATGCAGAGGGGAGGGAGAGGCGGGTGTCAGTCGGGGTAGGGGGAAGAGGTTGTGTGCCAGTGTCTGACTGGTACAGTAGCATCAGTTGTGTGTGAGACGTGACGGTGGGTGTGTGTGCGTCGCTCTTGTTGCAGTATTACGGTTAGTACCATTGTCTTTGTCTAAAATCAATGCATCAATTTAGGTATATAACACTTTAAAAACTTTATACAAGTGATCTTGCATGCCGTATGCTTTATGGGTGCTGTTGTTTGCATAACAGTAACAACATAAGTTACATAAATGTTTTTGTTTGTTTCAGGTTCAATGGAGAGTACACGTTCAAAAACTGAAGTTTGGCTCATTGGTCAACACATAACCGAAATCACGGGTGCACAACTTCCTTCAAGAGGAGATGTTCTACGTCTGTTTTTCCACGGTCACAATGAACATAAGAAAACAGTGAATGATTCTGCGAGTGAAGTTGCAGCATCGGTTATTAGTTTCTGGAATAAAGCACGGATTCCTACCATAACTGAGAAGAGTATTGGACGAAAGGTAGTGGATCTTTTTTTAATGTGGAAGGGACTTAAGAAAACTGCACTCGCACTACAGACACACAACGTAAGAAAGAGGAAACTTTTTGTGATGAGTTAGAGGACCTCTTCGATGTTGCCCACCCCAAGGCAATGCAGCTCTTGACCATCAAAGAAGACCGAGCATTCCTGGCAGCGCAACGAGAAAAAGGGAGAAGAGGTGTAATGGCAGGAGTAGACAAAAAGATTGCTTGTTCCATCAAGCGTCGGGAAGAAAGCAAGAGTAAGCAATCTCTACAACAGAATCAAGCCAGTTCTGCTCTTGAATATGATGAGTTGGGTTCTTCGTCTGAAACAGAATCACAATCAAGCTCGTCATCATCTACAAGTTCCCTAGCGATATCACCAGTGGTATCTTCTTCCAATCGTAAACGTGCTACTCTCAAAGTTATCACCCCTGAATTGTCAAGTACATTGGACCGCACTGGGATCAGTCACCGCTCTGCTCTCCGGATCGTCAGTGCCACGGCTGCTAGTCTAGGTCATGACCCAATGGAACTAGTTTTAAACTATGAGACAGTGCGTACTTCGCGAGCGACCCACCGTTCTGGGATTGCCAACGAAATTAAAGAAAAATTTCAACCTAGTGAAGTGCTCACTGTGCACTGGGATGGAAAAATTATTCCTGATGAACAAGGAGCGAGTGTTGACCGAATCGCCATTCTTGTCTCCGGAATCAATACTGAAAAGCTGCTTGGTGTCCCGAAACTATTGTCAGGGACTGGACAGGCCATTGCTACAGCAGTCAGTGCAGCGCTGGAAGAGTGGAAAATATCAGAGAATGTTTCAGCACTCAGTTTTGACACAACAGCTTCAAACACTGGGCACTTGTCGGGGGCATGTGTCATTCTGGAGCAGAAACTCGGCCGCCGTCTTCTGCATCTCGCGTGTCGTCACCACATCCTTGAGCTTGTTGCCGAGAAAGCGTATGTGGAATGCATGGGGCCTTCCTCTGGACCAGATAATACTCTCTTCTCTCGCTTCAAGCATAAGTGGAAGGACATCAGTCAAGATGACTACAGCCCTCTCTCAGACCTCCCTCCAAGTTTGTACGAGAAACGAGATGACCTCATCTGTTGCTGGAAACATCATCTGGGCAAGAAGCAGCAGCCACGTGATGATTACCGTGAGGTACTGGAGCTAGCAATCAGGTGTCTCGATGGAGCTCTACCCAAGTTTAATCTCCGACGGCCCGGAGCACTTCACCGAGCACGGTGGATGGCTAAGCTCATTTATGTCATGAAGATCCTGATTTTTGCTAATCAGTTTAAACTAACTGCTCGTGAGACATTAGGCTTGAAACGATTCACATTCTTTGTGCTAGAGGTGTATGTCAGTGCATGGTTCACGGCCTCCGTTCCATCCTCCGCTCCTGCTAATGATTTGCGGCTCCTCCAAGACCTGTCAGAGTACCACGACGTCAAAATATCAAGAACATGTCTCACAGTCTTCGGTCGTCACCTGTGGTACCTCAGTGAAGGCTTGGTGGGTCTTGCACTCTTCGATCCACAAGTTAATGCAACAATGAAGACAAACATAGTTCGGGCAATCGTTGAGAGGAAGGCGACCGAGGATTCACCAAAACGTGCTGCTCTTCCTGCCACATCTTCCCTTCCCACAAAGCAGCTCTCAGACTTTGCTTCTAGAGGATCAAACTTTCTATTTGAAAGTCTCAAAATGAAGACTTCTTTTTTGTCCAAGGAACCTGACACATGGTCTGATGATGAAGACTTCAAAACTGGCGTCGCAGTTGTGGGTGGTCTCAGAGTCATCAACGACACTGCAGAGAGAGGGATTGCCTTGATACAGGCATTCAACAGCAAGATCACGAAGAGTGAAGACCAGCGTCAACATCTGCTGCAGGTTGTTGAAGAGCAGAGGCGGTCACAACCAGGGACATCAAAACAGGACCTTACAAGCAAAAAGCGAAAACAATGAATGGGTTGTCCACACCTCTCCCACCTATTGATGTAAGCGTGTTCACTGCAGTTTCATTTTAAAAAGGAATTAATCATTTATATGTACAGTGTACACATAAACTTGCTCAATATGTAAATTTTAAAATAAACCGGCATATTATGAATATTCGTATTTTTTGCCAAAAGGATAAAATTTCAATTGACTTGAGCTACCTCTAAATATTGTCCAAATGACCCAGGATTTCGCCTGTGTTCTTTTTTCATGGGTACGCAGTATTGGACCAATGGCCATTCCATTTAATCAATTTTAGAAATTCACCCCTATGCACTATTGTACTGTAGGTCCAGCATCAGGGTGAACAAGACACAGGAGGGAGGGTGTAGGTCCAGCATCAGGGTGAACAAGACGACACAGGAGGGAGGGCGTAGGTCCAGCATCAGGGTGAACAAGACGACACAGGAGGGAGGGTGTAGGTCCAGCATCAGGGTGAACAAGACACAGGAGGGAGGGTGTAGGTCCAGCATCAGGGTGAACAAGACACAGGAGGGAGTGTGTAGGTCCAGCATCAGGGAGAACAAGACACAGGAGGGAGGGTGTAGGTCCAGCAGGAGGGAGAACAAGACACAGGAGGGAGGGTGTAGGTCCAGCATCAGGGTGAACAAGACACAGGAGGGAGGGTGTAGGTCCAGCATCAGGGTGAACAAGACACAGGAGGGAGGGTGTAGGTCTAGCATCAGGGTGAACAAGACGACACAGGAGGGAGGGTGGGTCCAGCATTGGTGGGGTGAAATAAGGACACAGGAGTGGGAGGTGTAGGTTCAGTATCAGGTGAACAAGACACACAGGAGGGAGGGGTGAGGTCTGGTATCGGGGTGGAGCAAGACACAGGGGAGGAGGGGCAGAGAGGGCCCAGCATCAGGGAGAACAAGACACAGGAGGGAGGGTGTAGGTCCAGCATCAGGTTGAACAAGACGACACAGGAGGGAGGGTGTAGGTCCAGCATCAGGGAGAACAAGACACAGGAGGGAGGGTGTAGGTCCAGCATCAGGGTGAACAAGACGACACAGGAGGGAGGGTGTAAGTCCAGCATCAGGGAGAACAAGACACAGGAGGGAGGGTGTAGGTCCAGCATCAGGGTGAACAAGACCACACAAGAGGGAGGGTGTAGGTCCAGCATTAGGGAGAACAAGACACAGGAGGGAGGGTGTAGGTCCAGCATCAGGGAGAACAAGACACAGGAGGGAGGTAGGTCTGCACGGGGGTGAAATAAGACACAGGAGGG
>NW_024720920.1:0-11216 GCF_018991925.1 Homarus americanus | reverse complement strand
AAGAACCAGAAAACTAAATTTTGCTTCTTGTGTTTTACCCAATAGATACAACCTAACCTAACCAAACCTAATTTAACCAAACCTAATCAAACTCAACCCAAAGAAACGTAACGTAACGTAACCTAACCTTACCTTACCTTACCTAACCTATAGCAAAATTTCGCGTTCTGGTTTATTTATCAAACAACCGAACCATGAACCCTCGAGAGTTGTGAACCCGAAGCAGTAGACTGATACATTATTCTGTCCATAAATGCTTCAGGTTCATGAATCTGAATCTCTTGAGGGTACCTAACCTAACCTAACCTTACTGCCTGGAACACACACAAACAAATATAACTAAATAATATAACAGGGAGTAAGAGGAGCAGGAAGAGGGAGGAGGAGGAGGAGGGAAGAAAAGAGTGTGTCGGGAGGAAGATGGGGGAGGAGGAGGCAGAGGAAGAGAGTGTGTCGGGAGGAAGATGGGGGAGGGGGAAGAAAAGAGTGTGTCGGGAGGAAGATGGGGGAGGAGGAGGCAGAGGAAGAGAGTGTGTCGGGAGGAAGATGGGGGAGGGGGAAGAGAGTGTCAAGAAGAAGGAGGATGAGAGAGTGTCCAGAGAGGAGTGGTGGTGAGTTACACGCCTGGTGACCGCCTGAGTGACAGGTGAGGGGCGAGGAGAGGCCAGCAGATAACAGTGGACCCCTCCCAATATTCTCGCCCTATATAAACGACCCCACGTAAAAAAAAAAGTACTGTGTATATTGATGATAATTATAATATAGAAACAATATTAATAATAATAATATTAATAATAATAATAATAATAATAATAACAATAATAATAACAATAATAAAAATAATAATAATAATAATAATAATAATAACAATAATAATAATAATAATAACGCTGCAAATAATAATAATAATAATAATAATAATAATAATAATAATAATAAAAATTATAATAATAATAATAATAATAATAATAATAATAATAATAATAATAATAATAATAATAATAATAAAAATTATAATAATAATAATAATAATAATAACTAATAATAATAATAATAACAATAATAATAACTAATAAAAAAATAATCATAATAATAACAATAATAATAATAGCAATAATAATAATAATAATAATAATAATAATAATAATAATAATAATAATAATAATAATAATAATAATAAGAGTAATAACCCTGCTAATAATAATAATAATAATATTTGTTTGTTCTTTCCAACAATTTCTCTCCTAAGTAACAACTCATTCGTACAACAATGAACAACACACTAACAACGGTAAACCAAACAACGGTAAGAACATTTTCAAAAACTACATAACAGTTTCATCAGCCAAGAGCAACAGGGAGTAGCAAAAGGCAGACAGACTAACGGGTCACAGACAAATGACTTTTGTATTAATGTACTACAACACTATAACACTATAACATCACTACAACACTGTACTACAACACTATAACATCACTACAACACTGTACTACAACACTATAACATCACTACAACACTGTACTACAACACTATAACATCACTACAACACTGTACTACAACATTATAACATCACTACAACACTGTACTACAACACTATAACATCACTACAACACTGTACTACAACACTATAACATCACTACAACACTGTACTACAACATTATAACATCACTACAACACTATACTACAACACTACAACACTACTACAACACTATAACATCACTACAACACTGTACTACAACACTACAACATCACTACAACACTGTACTACAACACTATAACATCACTACAACACTATACTACAACACTATAACATCACTACAACACTGCACTACAACACTATAACATCACTACAACACTGCACTACAACACTATAACATCACTACAACACTATACTACAACACTATTACATCACTACAACACTATAACATCACTACAACACTGTACTACAACACTATAACATCACTACAACACTGTACTACAACACTATTACATCACTACAATACTGTACTACAAGACTATAACATCACTACAACACTGTACTACAACACCAACATCACTACAACACTGTAATACCACAACACTATAACAACATCACTACAACACTGTACTACAACACTATAACATCACTACAACACTGTACTACAACACTACAACATCATCACCACAACATTGTACTACAACACTATAACATCACTACAAACACCAGCCGCAACACTACAACATCACTACAACACTGTACTACAACACTATAACATCACTACAACACTGTACTACAACACTATAACATCACTACAACACTGTACTACAACACTATAACATCACTACAACACTGTCACTACAACACTATAACACTACAACACTACAACACTGTACTACAACACTCACTACAACACTATACTACAACACTATAACATCACTACAACACTGTACTACAACACTATAACATCACTACAACACTGTACTACAACACTATAACATCACTACAACACTGTACTACAACACTATAACATCACTACAACACTGTACTACAACACTATAACATCACTACAACACTGTACTACAACACTATTACATCATTACAACACTGTACTACAACACTATTACATCACTACAACACTGTACTACAACACTATTACATCACTACAACACTACAACATCACTACAACACTGTACTACAACACTGTAACATCACTACAACACTGTACTACAACACTACAACATCACTACAACACTGTACTACAACACTGTAACATCACTACAACACTACTACAACACTATTACATCACTACAACACTGTACTACAACAATACAACACTGTAAGATCGCTACAACACCATAACTTCCCTATGACACTATACTACAACACTATAACATCACTACAACATCAAAACTCCACTACAATAGTATACTACAACTCTATAACCACTAAAACACTATCATCACAACACCAGAACTCCACTATAACGCCACTATAGAACTATACTACAACGAAGTATCATCACTACACTATTGCATCTTCACCGCAACAGCTTACCTCCACAATATAAACAGGAAATCTTGGGATGAGAAACTGGATTTAACCAGTTTTCGACTTGAATTTTTCATTTACTCCTCGAATTTTGAATACTAGGTCCTTGAGCAACCTAAACCTGAGGGTAAATATACCTCAGGATGGACACCAGCAGGTACGTAAAACAATCGGTGCGTGCACTGTGCGAAATCTGTGAATGCCATTTTGTAAACGTGTTTGGGGATGGGGCCTTTGAGTTCGTGGCTGATCCTACCTGCATGAAGCCTTTGGGTCACGGGACCTACGGGTCTTGTCACTTGGTTACAGTGTCCAATAGCCAGTGGGTCATCAAGGCCATTCCAGCTACACCAGCTATTGTTTTAACTCTGCAGAAGGAAATCCAGGCCCTTTCAGTCCTGCAGAATGTACCCGGTCTTCAGAAGATAATCGGAGTGTGTCCCTCGAAGCTCACCCTCCTCACCGAATACGCCGGGGAGAGCCTGGACAAATACCTCCAGACCCACACCTGCACCATAGGCCAGCGCCTGCAGATCGTAAAACAGGTCACCCGAACCCTGCTGGCGGTAAAGGAGCGGGGATGGGTGCACACCGATGTCAGGTGTGAAAACATCTGCATCCAAAATACCCCCAGTGGGATTCGTGCTACGCTCATTGACCTTGGTCTGTCTGCACAAATAGGAAAATTTAACCGATTCCCTCCCGGAACAAAGTCGCCATTCTACATGGCCCCTGAGGTGGTCAAGAACAGTCCAGTGACCTCTCAGGCTGATGTATACAGCATGGGTCGCCTTCTACAGACTGTTGTCGGTGTTCACCATCTCAGCCGTGAAGCACAGCGATGGGTGAGCCACGCCATCAACCCCGTCCCTAACCTTCGAAACAATATGGAGGTTTTGGCACGGATCCTAGAAATAAGGACTTGAATCCCAGGCACAGGTCACCTAAGCCTCTCCAATCTCCACCGGCGGCAACCACCCAATCTACTTTAAGAAGGATGAAGGAGGAGAAGGAGGAGGAGGAGTGAGAGAATTAGTTACAAAACACCGAGAGAAACTTGTAACTATAAGAGAAAAATTAATAAACAGATAGATAAATAGGTTAAATAGGAGAGCGAGAGAGGGAGAGAGAGAGAATTTTATCGTACGTGGAAGACATCTCATAATTTCTTATGATTATTTGAGAAAACAGGTGACACACACACATATATACACAAACACACACACACACACACACACACACACACACACACACACACACACACACACACACACACACACACACACACACACACAAACACACACACACACACACACACACACACACACACACACACACACACACACAGTCATTCAGTAAACTTCTCCGGCAGGTAATTACAGGTACACAGGTTATTTAATATTGTTGTGTTGCTCTGAGGTGTCTAACTGTCTGTCTCATGTCATCTGGTGTCCATGGTCACTATTTATGTATTTGACACGGGTTCGAGTACCGTGCTTGGCCCGGACACACGTGGGAACTCTGATGTTGATGAGTTACGTTAATTAAATACAATAATAATTATTGCAGAAAGAGTTGTGATGTAGGACCTAACCTAACCTAACCTAAATAGCGTTAAAGTGGTTAAAATATTAAGGTGTAATAAACTACGGTGGTGAGACAACTTTCAGTAACTTGAAACAACTTAAGATTAACCTATTTGGAATAAATGTAAAATATATTATTTTACATTTTTATAAGAAAAAAGTATTACCCTGTAAATAGTTGCTGGTTTCAGCGTTATATTCCGGTGATCCTTGTGAGGCTTCTGTCCTGACCAGTATGACGACGATATTGTAACCTATCAAATGTTCTTCAAACTATGTAAACAGTCGGCACAGTCCAGGAAGACAGGTGCTACAGCCAGCATAGATAAGAACCTCAACTCATATATATAGATACACTAAGGCAACACAACCCAAACACACAAAGGCTAAACCAACACGACTAAGGCGTACAGAGCTCTTAGTCAGTAGAGAAAGTCTTCTTATTAAGGGTAAGAGGAACATAGTATCACCGTCACTCTCCCAGGACGAGAAAACAACAAATGATCTGCCGAAATCGTTGGACACGTGGAGGCCCGGCCAGCCAACTCTCCTGACAGTTTAATTGGCTCTCGATGCTGCTCCCTGACGTCCACCACAGCTCCCACCCCCATCACCAGCCACACACCACACCAGCACAAGAAACACCAAATGAAAACTGATTAATTCACTCCTGACTTCTCCCAGAATTCCAGGATACTAAATTAAACCAAAATATAAGTCGAGCTGCTCACCTGTTTGTGCTGATGACATGGACATTTCCTTGCATTGTATATATATATATATATATATATATATATATATATATATATATATATATATATATATATATATATATATATATATATATATATAACACTAATAATAATCGATGCTTTTATCGTTTCTGAAGACCGTCGTCTATTTGTCAACACACTTAAAGGTTACCACGGCTGGGCGAGTCCATTAATTCATATGGCATAAATACTAGTGAGCATCACATAAACATTATAGGGAACAATAATGTTAACGCTTAAGAGAAAACGTTAAAGAAAAAAATAAGTGTCTTTCTAAACTAAGTTGATAAGTTTAGGGGAAATGGACAAAGACCTACAATATATACACACAGTTATTAACAACTGTAATACTATGACTTCTACATAAGTTTGGCTGTAGGTTCATGTTATTGTATGTCTAAAACCTATAAGATTTAACCTAACGTAGCTTTAACTATGTTTATTAGTTCTCAGATTAGTGTGTGGACATATTAAATAATCTTCTTCCACATCCTTAAATCTGTCCTTTATTGAGCTGCAAATCTTCACTCTTTCCAAATTTCAGAAAAAATATCTTTCAATATTCTAAAAATCTTCTGCTACTCAAACAACAAAGACATTAAAAGGATAGTTACATTACCCTCGTCTCAGCAGCACCGCCTCAGCTCCACCCTCTCTCGAGACCCAACGCTCTTACTCTCTCCCTCATCCATCATCCTCCTCTACACCCGCTCAACTTTTTTAACTATCCAGTATTACACCTTTTGTACACTTCCTTCCCCCATTCCGTCTCCAGGTGCCGCCCGAAGTTTGTTCTTCAAGGGTTTAAATTCCGAAAGAGAGGTACTGATTGTTTGCTCTGTTATTGTTTGTCTGGGTGATATCTCAGGCACTTTTTGAGCAGGAAGCTGAAATTTGGACACAAAATTAACCTGAGGCTTTGGCATCCCCCCTTTTACTCATCTTTTGTTTGTGGTATAGCATGGGAGGGGGCGGCGGTGTCTTTTGGACGTACCACTACTTGTTCACTTTATTTTGCAAATAATGAAATACAAATTGAAATAAAAGGATTTTACTTATAGTTTGGCGCTTCCGACACAGAACGTTAACCTGACTTGTGAACTGAACATTGAACTATTTTCTCTCGACCGCCTTCACTATAAAGTTAGGTACAGCTGGGTGGACTGGTAGTGCCTCGGGGTCAAATCAGAGACTCTTGGGACAGGAGGCGAGGGATGTATCCATCCGGCCGCCAGACCCCTATCTTAGGGTTAACGCCACCTAAGATGACCAGTTTCATCAACACACACACACACAAACACACACACAAACACACACACATCGAAGAAGAGAGAGAATATAAAAATCTATAATGTTTTTTTCCCTATTCTTTTGTTATTTCTTTTAGATAACAAGTTACAGGTAATTATGTAATGGTCTCAAGATGCAGGTAAATAATGGCCTCTGTCACACCACCCATATATCACTTTAATTCTATCATCTATATCTGTTGCTGTACTCAAGCTATATTACCTATAATTTATATATTAAAATTGAACACCTTGTACAGTCACACACAGTAATGTCACCCATCTTATCCTTAATTGTCTTATATATTATTTAAAACATCTACACAAACCTTCATCCTTCTTCACCATCACTGTATTCACTCATTTATCTGCTCTTCTTTATGTCTTTATTCCATGCACTTTATTCCTTACCCATAATCTTCCGGCAACAAGTTCATGGTTCTCTTAGTCTTCCTCCCTGTAGTGTCTTAAGTCCTTATATACACAAGTTTATGACAATATACAAGTTAAATGTCTCAGGTCTTCGTCCCCTTTTAAAATCAATTTTCACCGTCCAGGACTATTTCAATCCCTGCCTCAACTTTTATTAGATCTGAAACTCATCTTTCGAGCTAATGACCAATCTTGTGTTCTTCTGCCGCCACAGGTGGAGTATTCTTCTTCACTGGTTTGTCTCTCTTTCTCTCTGACTGTGTACTCTCAACACAGTGACGCACCACAGCACAACACACTGTGACGCACCACAACACAACACAGTGACGCACCACAAAACAGCATACTGTGACGCCTCACAGCACAACACACTGTGACGCACCACAGCACAACACACTGTGACGCACAACAACACAACACAACACACTGTGACGCACCACAATACAGCATACTGTGACGCCTCACAGCACAACAAACTGTGACGCACCACAACACAACACAACACACTGTGACGCACCACAACACAACATACTGTGACGCCCCACAGCATAACACACTGGATCAATGTTAACAGCAATAACTGCTTCACTGGAACAAGCTGTGACCGAAACTTAACTGCTGAAATGGTATATAAGCAATAATTACCATTAAAAATAAAATGTTTGCAAGAAATATTTTGTACAAACGAAACTAGCAAGAACACATCTTGTGAACGTATAATTGTGAATATAATTCAATCTTCTAAATACAGATTACAATGTAAACAACAACATCAACTGCCCGTATGATACAGTCGTCGTGTTTTTCTGGGTAGTGAGTCAGCCAATTAGCAGCAGTCATTGGGCCAAGTTGTGCCTGTTATTGATGTTTATAGGCGATAGAAAACACGTATAATGACCCAGGTGTAATATGTGGCGTATCATCTATTAGTACTAGACAACAATTATCCTTTATTACTACCAGAAAAATATAGCACGTTAAGAATTTAGTGAATATAAAGGAAGTAATTTAATTCGGAGATATTTTGTTTTGTTTTTACTTTTTTTTACTTAAGTCTCATAAAATTCATTAAAAGAAAACGGATACAAATGAAGATTACTGCAGGGTAATCTTGTGTTTTTGGTCCCGTCTTTGAATGGTAAAGTCGCCGCACTCAGGCACTTCTGAGTTTAAACAAGTAAGTTATTGTTTAATGTGTTAGAGCGGCAATACAGCATTACGTAAATAATACTCCTAATTGCCCCCAGAGGCTAGTTTATTATCAAAGATTCCTCAAACACTGTTGTTATGATTGGATTAGAACACCGATTAGAAACTTTTAAAGCTTATGATGTAGTCACTAACTTAACAACCTGTTGTAAACTGAACTACATTTCCATCGTTCTTTTTCTAATACGAGTAATAGTAACTAAATGGTAAGAGAGTCAGGCAGACACCCAAATCACATCTGTGCTCGAGGATACAGACAAGTCAGTCTACACCTCCCCAATAGTCCTGACCCGACGCTTGAGTGTAGGAGGGAGGTAAAACACTGAAGGGGAGAAGAGTCTATGGATTGGCTTTGGAAGGAGAGGAGGCATATTATTGGTCTCTTGTCCAGTGAGTGGATTCTATAGAGTATTTGTGGGAGGAAGAAGCGGTGAGTGTGTCGCGGGACCAGACTTGGGGAGGTAGCCAACAGGTACAGTACACGTCTCCCGGAGCAATGATTGAAATAACACCTGGGAGAGAGAGAGAGAGAGAGAGAGAGAGAGAGAGAGAGAGAGAGAGAGCAGGAAGTTGGATGGTGATAGTGTAAAAGTTAATAAGGTGGACTATATTTTATATTATATTTTAATCATTCTCTCTGTACTGTACTGTACTGCACTGCACTGTACTGTACTGTACTGTACTGTACTGTACTGTACTGTACTGTATTGTATTGGCGTCTGTCACAATATCGCTCAATTATTCTTCAGTGGGTTTTCTTCCTGTAAGTCAGCCGACAGTTGTAGACAACCAGAAAAAATATTGAATATTTCCAGAGAAACAAAACTAATGTTGTGACAAAAATACTGGTGAGTTCCCTTAATTTACTGTATGGTGTGACACTTAACTTACTTGTAATATTCTCATTCTATAGAACATTTGTTTCAGGCTTCGACTGGCAGCAACGTGTCCCATTCACTGAAAACTTTCTCTAATAGACAAACACATAGCCAAGATTTTATTGCAATTCTGAATATACTACAAAAACCTTTATATAAGTTCATTATGTTGACGGAGTTGGTCTGAGTCGGTTCGGTTTGGGTTTGGTTTACAATATACTGTACACTCCATCCATATAATGTTCCTCTGATGCCAAACTGACAAGTAATTTTCACCAGTTGGAATGTGTCAACACCCGCCTGGCTACCTGGAGTTGTGTCGCAAAAATGGTAGTGAAAGGGTCACCGAAATTGCACTAAAAGTTTATTGTAAACAGCTGCTTTCTCACCTCCTTTGTGAGAGACAATATATAGTGTGCCGTCCCCAGTGTTCCCTGTGTACTAAACATAGAAGATGAAGATAAAATACACAATACCAAATGATAAGAGGATTCATGTGAAAACTTATCATGTCTGGTTCACGTTATGCCAAGATTTCCCCCCAAAAGACCGACTTACTGTGTAGTGGTCAGCATCACCCCGCGCAGATGAGTGACCTCGAGGAGATAGACTGGGGGAGGTAACACGTGAAGGTGAATCAATCTACTGAAGAGCAATAATACTAACAGAAGAACCTATAAACACACTAGGCAAGTCATAGGCAAGTTCCTTGGTCTAACCAGCAGTAACTGGTGGTTCACACTGCCGGCTACTACAGGTAGTTAGCCAGCGTGAGTGGTGAGTTACCTGGCCATACACCTTGTCACCTCACAGGGTCGTCGTTGTGTTAGTTGCAGATTTTACCGCCGGAACAAATTCACGCTTAGTGGCATCAGTGCACGAGAGGTAACCATTATTTTTAACAAGCTATTCGTAAAAAAATTCTTTGTTATTTATTCTTGCTATTGCGAGGATATATAAGAGTTGTAAAGGCCGGGTCTTTAATCACCGTACACAGAGTCTTTATCACAATAAACTGACAATGTTGATGTAATAACGTATTACAGCTCGGCAATAACTAAGGTCTTTAAGCGCGTATTATACTGTAGGTCAGCAATACAGGAGACCAACAAACTTATTTTTCTCGGGGAATATCAACAATATTTGTATTAAAAAGTATCATTTTTTTTCTCCCAAAACTTAGACTAAAAACGAAAGATTTATAGCAGCCGCTCTTAAGGCCACACATGAGAAGTTCTTCTATACATATATTTTGTTTCTGTTGTTTGTATACTCCCGTGTTGTCCTACGTCTGGCAGCAACTGGAGATCAGGACATGTAAGTCGGGAAAAAGCTTGTGTAATAACAGTCTATGAAAGTTGAAATACTTCCCAATGAAACAAAAGACGAACAAATATAAACGTACAGCAACGGAAAGTTGTTTATTTTTTATATAGTTTTTATTTTCCTTCTGTTCACTATGATTAATTACACAGCTGAAGTATGAGGAGAATTTAATATATTTTGATTCTTGTTTTATTCATCAGATTATTCTGTTGGAATTTGGACTTTTTTTTTTGGGGGGGGGTGGGAGGGGGGCTGATTTTTGTTCTCGAAGTGTTTGGCCTCATTCTCTGTGACCCTTGATGATTATTACGTCTACCAAGACAAACAATTCCCTCTGTTGTGACCCAGTACTGACCCCTGCCCTCCCCTCCCCTCCGTCATGGTTCACATAATGTTTTCTTTACTTCAATATTCTAGTTACTAAATTTATAGTCACTTACGCATATCCGGGATGTTTGCAAGCCGCCACGACAATAGGTGCAATAAATGCAATACAACGCTTGTACAGTGTGTTGTGAGTGTGTTACTTTCTGTGGTCTGAGTCAGAGTGCAGAAATTTGTGTTTGTTTCCTGGAGCAGCAATAACCTGAGTTGGCCAGTGGAAACTGTTGAATTTTTCATGACGACCAAAAGAAGAAAAGTACAGGTTATTTTTGTAATCTGTACGACCCCCACAACCAGGTATATTTATATT
>NW_024720919.1:0-9818 GCF_018991925.1 Homarus americanus | reverse complement strand
AATCATAGTCGTGGTTGTTATAATCATGGTCGTGGTTGTTATAATTATGGTCATGGTTGTTATAATCATAGTCGTGGTTGTTACAATCATAGTCGTAGGTGTTATAATCATGGTCGTGGTTGTTATAATCATGATCGTGGTTTTAATAATCATGGTCCTGGTTGTTATAATCATGGTCGTGGTTGTAATAATCATTGTCGTGGTTGTTATTATCATAGTCGTGGTTGTTATAATCATGGTCGTGGTTGTTATAATCATAGTCGTGGTTGTTATAATCATGGTCGTGGTTGTTATAATCATAGTCGTGGTTGTTATAATCATGGTCGTGGTTGTTATAATCATATTCGTGGATGTTATAATCATGGTCATGGTTGTAATAATCATTGTCGTGGTTGTTATTATCATAGTCGTGGTTGTTATAATCATATTCGTGGATGTTATAATCATGAATGTGGTTGTTATAATTATGGTAGTGTTGTTATAATCGTGGTCGTGGTTGTTATAATAATGGTCGTGGATGTTATAATCATGGTCATGGTTGTTATAATCATGGTCGTGGTTGTAATAATCATTGTCGTGGTTGTTATTATTGTAATGAGTGATTGTCAGACCAAAGCTTACAGCCCAGAATTATGTCACATATAACAACAAGTACACCACAGACCTCGTGGTACCACCACATTCCGGGTTGACACACCTCAGGTCGACCCAAGGGACTTGACCTCGCCCGCTAATGACGTGAGCCGGTGACCTACAACCGCACCTAGCCAAGACACCTGGCCAGGACCACACCTGCACACAACTATTCAGATCAAACCAGTTTAGTGTTAATTGTTAGAGGTCAGAAGCCGGCTGGGCCGACCCCATATAAAGGCCCTACAGTCCCGTCCACGGGCATTCCATTACGATTATCATTCTGATCCTGGTCATACTGATTCTCATTCTGGTTGCTGTCATCTCTCTCCCGTTCGGGTCGTCACTCGGTTCACTAAGCAGAGTCACGCACGTCCCCTCCCCAGGTCGGGAGGGAGACCTCCCGACCAGACCACGGCATCGCCAGCTAAGCAGACTCTCCCATAGGAGGCAGCCCAGCCAGCACTCACTGGGCCTACGTCAGGGTACACGTGAGTCTTGTCAGAACGTCCTAGGGTGAGTTACCTACTGTGGGAAGTGTATTCATTCAGGTGTGTCCGAGAGTCAGTGTCAAGTAACGTAAAGCATAATGTGTTAGTACCCCGATATAATAGTGATATTAATGTGTCCATGTCATTGAGTGAAGTAATAAATAGTTGTATCAAGAGGTGTTTAACAAGTTGTCCCTTTAAGAAGTGATATATGTGTATTGACATACGAGATAAGATAAGCGTAGTGACGCTGTGCAAATAACATCCAGGCCACGCTACCAAGTTTCCTACCTTTACATTCCTACTCTCTATACTTCCTACCTATATATATTCTTCCTCCTTGAAACGAAAACAATGTATTAGCGTTCGCAACAAGGCAAACAGGATTCTTGGGTTCATATCTAGGTCTGTGAGTAACAGCACTGCTGACGTTATCTTGAAACTTTACCTAGCATTAGTGAGGCCACACATGGATTATGCGGTTCAGTTCTGGTGTCCTTATTATAGAATGGACATAGATTCTTTGGAGAGAGTACAAGAAGAATGACAAAAATGATCCATAATATTAGAAACCTTCCATATGAAGAAAAGACTGAAAAGCTTGAGCATTCATTAGAGGCGTAGAGTTAGGGAGATATGATAGAGGTGTACAAGTGGTAAGTGGGATTAACAAGGGTAAAATGGAAGATGTTCTGAGCTCAGTAATAACGAAATAACTAGAACAAATGGCTTTAAATTAGATAAATTCCGATTCAGAGGATATGGCAAGCACTGGTTTGGTAATAGAGTTGTGGATATGTGGAATAGGCTACCGAGTGCTATAGTAGGATCGGGGACGCTGAGGAGCTTCAAGACGAAGTTGGATAGGCACATGGAAGTGCTGGGATGGGTGTGAAAGGGATCTGCCCTGTATGGGCCAGTCGGCCTCCTGCAGTATCCCACTTTCTTATGTTCTTATGTTCTTATATAATCATGGTCGTGGTTGTTATAATCATGGTCGTGGTTGCTATAATCATGGTCGTGGTAGTTAAAATCATGGTTAAGTGGTTGTTAAAATCCTGGTTGTGGTTGCTATAATCATGGGTTTGGTTGTTATAATCATGGTAAGTGATTTATCTGTCCTTGGTCATGGTTGCTATAATCATAGTCGTTGTTCATATGAAGTCATGAATTAAGTGGTTGTTATAATCATGGTTGTGGTTGATATCATCGTAGTGATTATAGTCACAATCGTAGAATGTTATAATCATAGTCGTAGTTTGCTATAATCATGGTCGTGGTTATTATAATCGCCAATTAAGTAGTTATTTATAATCATGGTCGTTTTTAATAAGATCCTTGGTCTTGGTCGTTATAATCATGGTCGTAGATTGGTATAATCATGGTCAAGGTTATTTATAATCATAGTCGTGGTTGTTAAAATCATAGTCGTGGTTGTTATAATCATGGTCGTGGTTGTTATAATCATGGTCATTAGTTGTTATTATCATAGTAATTGGTCATGATCATAGTTGTAGGTGTTATATTCATAGTTGTGGTTTTATATAATCATTATGCGTGGTTGTCATAATCATAGTGCGTGGTTGTTATTAACTGGTAGTTGTTATGATGATCTGATGGTAGCTGTTATAATCATGGTAGTGGTTGTTATAATCATGGTCGTGGTAGTTAAAATCATGGTTGTGGTTATTATAATCATGGTCGTGGTTGTCATAATCATGGTCGTGGTTATGATCATGGTCATGGTTGTTACAATCATAGTCGTGGTTTTAATAATCTTGGTCGTGGTTGTTATAATCATGGTCGTGGTTGTTAAAATCCTGGTTGTGGTTGCTATAATCGTGGTCTTGGTTGTTATAATCATGGTCGTGGTTGTCATAATCATATTCATGGTTGCTATAATCATGGTCGTCGTTGTTATGATCATTGTAGTAGGTGTTATAATCATAGTCGTTGTTCTTATGATCATGGTCGTGGTTGTTATAATCATAGTCGTGGTTGTTATAACCATCGTCGTGGTTGTTTTAATTATGGTTGTGGTTGTTATAATTATGGCCGTGTTTGTTATAATCATAGTCGTGGTTGTTATAATCATGGTCGTGGTTGTTATAATCATAGTCGTAGCTGTTATGATCACAGTCGTAGGTGTTATAATCATGGTTGTGGTTGTTATAATCATGGTCGTGGTTGTTATGATCATAGTCGTGGTTGTTATAATCATGGTCGTGGTTGTTATGATCATAGTCGTGGTTGTTATAATCATGGTCGTGGTTGTTATAATCATAGTCGTGGCTGTTATGATCACAGTCGTAGGTGTTATAATCATGGTTGTGGTTGTTATAATCATGGTCGTGGTTGTTATGATCAAAGTCATGGTTGTTATAATCATAGTCGTGGTTGTTATAATCATGGTTGTGTTTGTTGTAATATTAGTCGTGGTTGTTAAAATCATGGTCGTAGTTGTTATAATTATGGTCGTGGTTGTTATAATCATGGTCGTGCTTGTTATAATCATGGTCGTGGGTGTTATAATCATGGTCGTGGTTGTTTTAATCATAGTCGTGGTTGTTATAATCATGGTAGTGGTTGTTATAATCATGGTAATGGATATTATATTCATAATCGTGGTTGTTATAATAATGGTCGTTGATATTAAAATCATGGTTGTGGTTGTTATAATCATGGTCTTGGTTGTTATAATCATGGTCGTGGTTTTCATAATCATGGACATGGTTGTTATAATCATGGTCGTGGTTGTTATAATCATGGTCGTGCTTGTTATAATCATGGTCGTGGGTGTTATAATCATGGTCGTGGTTGTTTTAATCATAGTCATGGTTGTTATAATCATAGTCATGGTTGTTATAATCATGGGTGGTTGTTTTAATCATGGTAGTGGATATTATAATCATAGTTAAGTAGTTGTTATAATCATGGTCGTGGTTGTTATAATCATGGTGAGTGGTTGTCATAATCATGGTCGTGGGTTGTTATAATTATGGTCGTGGTTATTTATAATCATAGTCGTGGTTGTTAAAATCCTTAGTCGTGGTTGTTATAATCATGGTCATGGTTGTTATAATCATGGTCGTTGTTGTTATAATCATGGTCGTGCTTGTTATAATCATGGTCGTGGTTGTTATAATCATGGTCGTGTTTGTTATAATCATAGTCGTGGTTTTTAAAATCATAGTTGTGGTTGATATAATCATGGTCGTGGTTGTCATAATCATGGTCGTGGTTATGATCATGGTCATGGTTGTTATAATCATGGTCGTTTTTGTTATAATCATGGTCGTGGTTGTTATAATCATGGTCGTGGTTGTTATAATCATGGTAGTGGTTGTTATAATCATGGTCGTGGGTTGTTATAATCATGGTCGTGGTTGTTATAATCATAGTCCTGGTTGTTATAATCATAGTAGTGGTTGTTATATTCATGGTAGTGGTTGTTATCATCATGGTCGTGGTTGTTATAATCATGGTAGTGGTAGTTAAAATCATTGTTGTGGTTGTTATAATCATGGTATTGGGTGCTATAATCATGGTCGTGGTTGTTATAATCATGGTAGTGGTTGTTATAATCATGGTCGTGGTAGTTAAAATCATGGTTGTGGTTATTATAATCATGGTCGTGGTTGTCATAATCATGGTCGTGGTTATGATCATGGTCATGGTTGTTACAATCATAGTCGTGGTTTTAATAATCTTGGTCGTGGTTGTTATAATCATGGTCGTGGTTGTTAAAATCCTGGTTGTGGTTGCTATAATCGTGGTCTTGGTTGTTATAATCATGGTCGTGGTTGTCATAATCATATTCATGGTTGCTATAATCATGGTCGTCGTTGTTATGATCATTGTAGTAGGTGTTATAATCATAGTCGTTGTTCTTATGATCATGGTCGTGGTTGTTATAATCATGGTCGTGGTTGTTATAATCATGGTCGTAGTTGTTATATTCATGGTCGTTTTTGATATGATCATGGTCTTGGTTCTTATAATCATGGTCGTGGGTGTTATAATCATGGTCGTGGTTGTTATAATCATGGTCGTGTTTGTTATAATCATGGTCGTGGGTATGATCACGGTCAAGGTTGTTATAATCATTGTCGTGGTTGTTAAAATCATAGTCGTGGTTGTAATAATCATGGTCGTGGTTGGTATAATCATGGTCGTGGTTGTTTAAATCCTGGTTGTGGTTGTTATAATCATGGTGTTGGATGTTATAATCATAGTCGTGGTTCTTATGATCATCGACGTGCTTGTTATAATCATGGTCGTGGTTGTTATTATCAAGGTAGTGGTCATGATCATAGTCGTAGGTGTTATAATCATAGTCGTGGTTTTTATAATCATTGTCGTGGTTGTCATAATCATGGTCGTGGTTGTTTTTATCATGGTAGTTGTTATGATCACAGTCGTAGGCGTCATATTCATAGTCGTGGTTGTTATAATCATGGTCGTGGTTGTTATAATCATGGTTGTAGTTGTTATAATCATGGTCGTGGTTAATATATTCATGGTCTTGGTTGCTATAATTATGGTCGTGATTGTTATAATCATGGTCGTGGATATTATAATCATGGTCGTGGTTGTTATAATCATGGTCGTGGTTGTTATAATCATGGTCATGGTTATTATAATCATGGTCGTGGTTGTTATAATCATAGTCGTGGTTGCTATAATCATGGTCGTGGTTGTTATGATCATAGTCGTGGTTGTTATAACCATCGTCGTGGTTGTTTTAATTATGGTCGTGGTTGTTATAATTATGGTCGTGTTTGTTATAATCATAGTCGTGGTTGTTATAATCATGGTCGTGGTTGCTATAATCATAGTCGTGGTTGTTATAATCATGGTCGTAGTTGTTATAATCATAGTCGTTATTGTTATAATCATAGTCGTGGTTGTTATAATCATGGTCGTGGGTCTTTATAATCATGGTCGTGGTTGTTTTAATCATAGTCATGGTTGTTATAATCATAGTCGTAGTTGTTATAATCATGGTAGTGGTTGTTATAATCATGGTAGTCTCTGTCATAATCATGGTCGTGGGTCTTTATAATCATGGTCGTGGTTGTTATAATCATAGTCGTGGTTCTTAAAATCATAGTCGTGGTTGTTATAATCATGGTCGTGCTTGTTATAAACATGGTCGTGGGTGTTATAATCATGGTCGTGCTTGTTATAATCATGGTCGTGGTTGTTATAATCATGGTCGTTGTTGTTATAATCATAGTCGTGGTTTTTAAAATCATGGTTGTGGTTGGTATAATCATGGTTGTGGTTGTCATAATCATGGTCGTGGTTATGATCATGGTCATGGTTGTTATAATCATGGTCTTGTTTGTTATAATCATGGTCGTGGTTGTAATAATCAAGGTCGTGGTTGTTATAATCATAGTCGTGGTTTTTAAAATCATGGTTGTGGTTGGTATAATCATGGTCGTGGTTGTCATAATCATGGTCGTGGTTATGATCATGGTCATGGTTGTTATAATCATAGTCGTGGTTGTTATAATCATGGTCTTGGTTGTTATAATCATGGTCGTGGTTGCCATAATCATGGTCATGGTTGTTATAATCATGGTCGTGGTTGTTATGATCATAGTTGTGGTTGTTATAATCATAGTCATGGTTGTTATAATCATAGTCGTGGTTGTTATAATCATGGTAGTGGTTGTTATAATCATGGTAGTCTTTGTCATAATCATGGTCGTGGGTCTTTATAATCATGGTCGTGGTTGTTATAATCATAGTCGTGGTTGTTAAAATCATAGTCGTGGTTGTTATAATCATGGTAGTGGTTGTTATAATCATGGTAGTGGTTGTCATAATCATGGTCGTGCTTGTTATAATCATGGTCGTGGGTGTTATAATCATGGTCGTGTTTGTTATAATCATGGTCGTGGTTGTTATAATTATGGTCGTGGTTGTTATAATCATAGTCGTGGTTTTTAAAATCATGGTTGTGGTTGGTATAATCATGGTTGTGGTTGTCATAATCATGGTCGTGGTTATGATCATGGTCATGGTTGTTATAATCATTGTCGTGTTTGTTATAATCATGGTCGTGGTTGTTATAATCATGGTCGTGGTTGTTATAATCATAGTCGTGGTTTTTATAATCATGGTTGTATTTGGTATAATCATGGTCGTGGTTGTCATAATCATGGTCGTGGTTATGATCATGGTCATGGTTGTTATAATCATAGTCGTGGTTGTTATAATCATGGTCTTGGTTGTTATAATCATGGTCGTGGTTGTCATAATCATGGTCATGGTTGTTATAATCATGGTCGTGGTTGTTATGATCATAGTCGTGGTTGTTATAATCATAGTCGTGGTTGTTATAATCATGGTCGTGTTTGTTATAAACTTAGTCGTGGTTGTTATAATCTTGGTCGTAGTTGTTATAATCATGGTTGTCGTTATATTCATGGTCGTGCTTGTTATAATCATGGTCATGGTTGTAATAATCATGGTCGTGGTTGTTATGATCATTGTAGTAGGTGTTATAATTACAGTCGTGGTTCTTATGATCATGGTCGTGGTTGTTATAATTATGGTCGTGGTTGTTATTATCATGGTAGTGGTTATGATCATAGTCGTAGGTGTTATAATCATAGTCGTGGTTGTTATAATCATGGTCGTGATTGTTATAATCATGGTCGTGGTTATTAAAATCAGGGTCGTGGTTGTAGTAATCATGGTCGTGGTTGTTATACTCATGTTCGTAGTTGTTATAATTATGGTCGTAGTTGTTATAATCATGGTCGTGGTTGTTATAATCATGGTTGTAGTTATAATAATCATGGTCGTAGTTGTTATAGTCATGGTCGTGGTTGTTATAATCATGGTCGTGGTTGTAATAATCATGGTCGTGTTTGTTATAATTTTGGTCGTGGTTGTTATAATCATGGTCGTGGTTGTTATAATCAAGGTCGTGGTTGTTATAATCATGGGCCAGGTTGTTATAATCATAGTCGTGGTTGTTTTAATCATGGTCGTAGTTGGTATACTCATGGTCGTAGTTGTTATAATCATGGTCGTGGTTGAAATAATAATAGTCATGGTTGTTATAATCATGGTAGTGGTTGTTATAATCATGGTAGTTGATATTTTAATCATGGTCGTGGTTGTTATAATCATGGTCGCGGTTGTTATAATCATTGTCTTGGTTGTTATAATCATGGTTATGGTTGTCATAATCATGATCACGGTTGTTATAATCATGGTCGTGGTTGTTATAATCATTGTCGTGCTTGTTATAATCATGGTCCAGGGTGTTATAATCATGGTCGTGGTTGTTATAATCATAGTCGTGGTTGTTATAATCATAGTCGTGGTTGTTATAATAATGGTAGTGGTTGTTATAATTATGGTCGTGGTTGTTATAATCATGGTATTGGTTGTTAAAATCATTGTTGTGGTTGTTATAATTATGGTCGTGGGTGTTATAATCATGGTCGTGTTTGTTATAATCCTGGTCGTGGTTGTTATAATCATGGTCGTGGATATTATAATCATGGTCGTGGTTGTTATAATCATGGTCGTGGTTGTTATAATCATGGTCATGTCGTTATTGTTATAATCATGAGTCGTGGTTGCTATAATATTCGTGGTTGTTATAAATTATAGTTTGGTCATAGTCGTCGTGATTTGTTTAATTATGGTCGTGGTTGTTATAATTGGTCGTGTTTGTTATAATCATAGTCGTGATTTGTAATCATGGTCGTGGTTACTAATCATAGTCGTAGTTGTTATAATCATGTAGTTGATTTATAATCATAGTCGTGGTTGTTATAATCATGGTCGTGGTTGTTATAATCATAGTCATGGGTTGTTATAATCATGGTCGTTGTTGATAATTCATAGTCGTGGTTGTTATAATCATAGTCGTAGTTGTTATAATCATTGTATGGTTGTTATAATCATAGTGTCTTTGTCATAATCATGGTCGTGGGTCTTTATAATCATGGTCGTGGTTGTTATAAGCATAGTCGTGGTTGTTATAATGGGCGTGGTTGTTAAAATCATGGTCGTGTTGTTAGTCGTGGTTGTTATAATCATGGTCGTGGTTGTTATAATCATGGTAGTGGCGTTATAATCAAGGTGGTTGTTAAAATCATGGTCGTGGTTGTTATAATCATGGTCGTTGTTGTTATAATCATAGTCGTCGTTTTGTTATAATCATGGTTGTAGTTGTTATATCATGGTCGTGTTAAATCATGGTCGTGGTTGGTATAATCATGGTTGTGGTTGTCATAATCATGGTCGTGGTTATGATCATGGTCATGGTTGTTATAATCATGGTCGTGTTATATAATCATATTCGTGGTTGTTATATCATAGTCGTGGTTGTTATAATCATAGTCGTGGTTTTAAATCATGGTCGTGGTTGTTATAATCATGGTCGTGGTTGTTGTCATATTCATGGTCGTGGTTATGATCATGGTCATGTTGTTATAATCATGGTCGTGGGTGTTATAATCATGTCGTGGTTGTTATAATCATAGTGGTAGTTTGTTTTATCGTAATCATAGTTGGTTTGTTATAATCATAGTCATGTTGTTATAATCATGGTATAATCATGGTAGTGGTTGTTATAATCATGGTAGTCTTTGTCATAATCATGGTCGTGGGTCTTTATAATCATGGTCGTGGTTGTTATAATCATAGTCGTGGTTGTTA
>NW_024720918.1:0-23885 GCF_018991925.1 Homarus americanus | reverse complement strand
GTCATATAAACTTCCTTACTGATAAGCTGACACACACACACACACACACACACACACACACACACACACACACACACACACACACACACACACACACTACTACTACTTTGCTGTCACTCGGAATCGTGAGCTTTATGGAGACTAAAGAGACCGATACGGGACCGGCAGGGTCGTTCACAGATGTTGCACGTGTGGAAAGCTACATGTAGTCGGGAGGGGCGGCAGCGTCTTTCCGGTGTTGGCGCTTTTCTGCCTCGATTTGCAGTCGGGCTAACTCGAAAGCATTGACACCTTCTCGTGTGGTGCTTCTCCAAGCGTTACGAAGTGGAGTAATCGATTCCAAGGTGAGGGGGTCGATTTGACACTTTTTCAGGTTTGTCTTAAGACTATCCTTATACATTTTCAATTGCCCGCCGGCGTTACGTTTGCTATTCGTTAGGTGACTGTAAAGGAGCTGCTTTGGAAGTCTACTGTCGTCCATGCGGGTAACATGGTCAGTCCAACGTTGGTGTCAGCAAGAATACTGGCATTTGTTCTCTTGTCTTCCCAGCGAACTCGGAGGATGGAACGTAGACTACGTTGGTGAAAGTTTTTAAGTGCCTTCAGGTGCCTCCTGTATGTGATCTATGTCTCAGTGCCATATAGCAGGGTGGGGAAGACCACTGTCCGATATACATGCAACTTTGTATATAATTTCAGCTCCTTACAGCTCCTTACAGCTCCTTACGATTTCGGAGTCTGCAAAAGGCTTGAGATGCACATCTGCTCCGATGCTGAATCTCTTCATCGATGTCTGCGGGGGTGGACAGGTGGGAGCCGAGATACCGAAAGTGGGCAACATTAGAAAAGGTAGTACCTTTAGGATGGATGGATGCTGGAGGTGTGTCTGAACCAGGGGCAGGTTGAAAGAGAATCTGAGTCTTGCGTACATCACCTCAAGGCCGAAGTGTGCATACGCGTCTGCATAGGTGTTCAGGATCTCCTGTAGGTCGTGTTCAGTGTGAGCAACAAGGGTGAGGTCGTCTGCATTCCGAAGTTTAGTAATGGAAGCTGCCGACACCTTTGTTCTTGCCTGGAGTCGTCTTATGTTGAAAAGACCCCCCTTCATCAGGTACTCGATGTTCATCCCGCTGGCTAAATTGGCACTGGCACCAGTAAGGAAGGCAGCCAAGAAAATGGAAAAGAGAGTTGGTGCCAGTACACACCCTTGTATATCCCCTGTTTGTCTGGGGAAGAATTGTGACTGGGTGCCGTTGTGCAGGACACTGCCCATTCATGCCATCGTGGAGTTGCCTCACAAGGGCGATGAATTTTGGTGGGCAGCCAAAACGGCTGAGGGTCCACCAGAGGGCTTCCCTGTTCACACACACACACACACACACACACACACACACACACACACACACGTGTGTGTGTCACGGAACCCACCGTGGAGTGCAGCTGACCATTAACTGTAGCCAAGGAAAACATTGGACATTGCTCTTCCAATAGCCCAAAGCTGGGAATTGAACCCGGGTATCTCATGTGCCTAGTCGTCCTTCTACATGAAATTCAATACAAGTATATTTGCTAAACGTTTCAGACTGATGTCGAGTAATATCGTAAGGACGATGGAGGCTTTTTGGGTGGTTTCTTCATAACACTCACGGGAACAATACACATAATAACAAGTCATCAGGAACAGCATATAAGAATTCAATCGCACAAGTATCGACCAATCACACCATCGAGAGCGAATGCACCGAACTACTTAAAAGAAATACACTTCGTTCTGTTTATTGCTCTACACTTCACTTAATGATCAAATCTTTCCTCGACTTACATTTACAGAAGAGGAACAAGCCCGTGGACTGCGCAGAGCTGTAACAGACACATTCCGGCCAGCAGTTACCCTAAGGAGGTCACCTTTAACACCTTAAACTGAACCTGCACCGTCACTATCAGGCCACGCGAGACCCATCACTCACGCCACAAAGTTTGCGATAATGGCACAGTAGTTACCGCACAGAGACGGGAGGACCAGAGGATAGAGGAAGAGAGGAGATGGATATATGACATACTACCGGAGGAGGAAGGGGAGGAGGAGGAGGAGAAGAATGAAGAGGAGAGGGGGGAAGAAGGAGGAGCAGGAGGAGAGGAGGAGGAAGGGAGGGGAGGAAGGGGAAGAGGAGAGAGAAAAGGACGAAGAGGAGGTGACCTTTGTGACACATCGCTGAGCAGGACAGACAACCATTTAAACTTTCCTGAGAGGTGGCTGGCCGTCATCTTAGTTCGACAAGTAATTTGTTGTTTTCTGAACCAAGTGATTGATACTGTGGTGGTGTGTCGCTCCTCGCATGGTAAGGGTGTATGTATGCCTGGGTTGTGTTGCATGTATGCCTTGAGTATGTTACATGTATGAATCGGTTGTGTTGCATGTATACATTGGTTGTGTTCCATGTACACCTTTGTTGTGTTGCATGTATCCACAGGTTGTAATACATACTGCTATTTCCATTGCTGACATAATATGTATCTGCGATTAGTTTTTCTCTACTCATCCGTGAAACATAATTATTTGCAGGCCGTCCGTTAGCCAATTCGTTATAAATAATAGCATGAGCTGCCACCACAGATCCGCTAGTCAGCGACGTTTGTGAGTGACTGGCAGTGAACTTGACGGACCTTTACGTCAACTTGATCCTTCAGTTTTATCTTGATCGTGGCGAGGAATGACGACCTTTCGACTCATCTTCGAATCTTTTGTCACAGGGGAAAATGAAAATCTCTCTCTCTCTCTCTCTCTCTCTCTCTCTCTCTAATGTAACAGCAAATTTTAACTTATATGAATGAATTTCGATTAAATTATATTAAGTAAAACAGAAAATTATCTCTTTGTATCAACAACGTTATATACTACAGAACTACCTTGGCCCCCGACATAGAGAACAGAGTCGCTACCACAGCTTCCCGCGCCGCTACAATATTCAGTTATGAAGGGAAGATCCACTCGTCCTTGCCAGCCCTCACACCAAGTAATAATCAAATATACCAGTTTTTTAATCACTTGGTAACTTAGTGGTATAGATCCTGTCTCCCAAGCCTCGGCTCATTGTGGAGGTCAGTGTTCTATATAAAGATCATTTGTATCATGACTCACTGTTAAACTTTGAAATAAACATAAGAGAATAATCTATGATAATCCTTGAAGAGTTTTACAGGATAATACAGTAGTGAAACAAACAGAGAGCTAATAGTGCATATATCATCACCACCTGTACTCCGGGTCCTCTACCAGGTAATGTTGAGTCGATGGTTCAGGGCAACACACCACAATTATTGGCGTCTTTAGGAAGCGCCTCTTATTATCGCGGTAAATATCACTTGTACAGAGTCGTGTCTCTTGGTAAATGGAGCCCACTAAAGCTCTCTGATGTTCTCTCCTTACAGGTTTACAGAGATATTTATGAACACTAACACCATCTTATGGCCATATAACAATTATATTTTTGAGTTTATCGTAAAATGTCTTAGGTCAGGTGCTTTTATTTATGACCAGGAGAAAAGTTTCATCTTACTTTGCTGTCACTTATTTAAGTAGAAAATAAGTTATCGTCCACTTTTGTATGACTCGTCTACACTTTTGTATTTCTGTCATCTATACTGTCATTTCTCAGCCTCTGTCACCGGGAAAACATGACGAACTGTTTCTACTACTAAGTGTCGACACAACGCAGCATTATAGGTTAGGTTAGGTTAGGTTAGTTTGCGTATGTCTGGAGGGCACACCACTGCATGTTGTTAGGTCGTTCTAGTACCGACACCAACTATAATCTGTTGACTTTAGCTACAAGGTTACCTAAATAAACTCAGCTAATAGTAATAATAACTATGTTGCTTAATAACTTCCAAGAGAGTGAAGGTAACAAAACGGAAGGTGACAAAATGTTTTAACAACGTGTGTTGCCAGTCATCAAAATATGACAACCACGTCGGTGCGATGAATGGCAGACTTGCATCACACATAACTATGACACCAGAAGAGAGCGCGTCAAGCAGGCAGGTTTCGGGAAATTCATTGACATTCAGGGACAAGATGTGTTAAAAGGTCTCCTCATAGGTTCTGTGGTGCGGCACATCACTAAGCTGTGTCCAGAGGTGAGATTATTGCTAACACAACACTCATCCACTGCTCAAATCTCTCCTAAAGTCTAATTGTTAATAAGTTTTCCTTAAAGTATAAACCCTGTTCTCTTCCCTCAGTACTGATTAAAATAAATATACCAACAAGAGATTGTTCCCTGTTTACCCGACTGAAAAATACACTCGTCTAAGTCCATGTTGAAATCACACAAGGAAAATATTGACAACTGTGGTTTGTATACCAAAAAAAATCGATTTTGTGTCTAAATCTTACAAGGTTGTAGATGTTAACGGTGCTGTACACAGCTGATACTGAACACATTCTTCCATACTGACTGGAAAGTCAAATCCCGAATTTGTGGACCTTAAATAAGTTAGTGTCGGGTCCTGTTATGATGAAGTACATGACAGGTGTAGGGAACACCCGGCCACACACCAACACCTGCTACATCACCTATAACTTCCCTCCATTGATCCTTGGCTCCTGTCTCTCACCGCCTTCATCTCCTTTTGGAAATATTTTCACACTAACACGTCTCAAAATATTTCCCGACAGGTTTTCTGAAAACAATAAACACGTGTGTATTCACAAACCTGTGTAATATACAGCCGTGTCCTTTAGCTTTCAGCAATAAACATCCTGTATGTGCCAAAGGACCGTTGGTAATGAAGCATCATGCATCACGACAACTAACATGGATGAGTATTTTATGTTAGGTATCAGGCGGCAATATCTTAGAAACGTGTGATGCCGGTAGAAAGTCTTACTGTAAGATGGTGCACCTCCTAGCACGACACGATACGGTTCTAATCTCCACTCTGTTGCCAGCTTTAGGTGGCCTCTCATAATTCACACTGCTAGTACAGTTGATGACAGCACCGCAGGATAAGCATACAACACGTTTACCACTAACTTTGAAGTGTGGCTCAAAACTCGTCCAACTTAAGAGGGCTCTGGGAAACTCGACACCACAGTTTACCGGCCACTATGTTGTCGGTTATTTCGTCAAAGGGAAAGATTTCAATTCTGTCTCCGTTCTGCAAGGATACAGCATCACAGGAAACACTAAAAAAACACTTAGACAAATCTTTCATGTCTTCAGAATGTTTTATCAATAAAAAGCAGAGATTCATGGTCAATATATTGCTCTCCAGTTACTACACCTTTTCATATATCCGTTGAGACATTGTTACATAACTATTTGACAAATTTCATAACAGAATGACAGAACACATATCGAATGACAATCTAAAGTAACTGTTGGTGGTACGTCATTCTCCCATTGTTACATTCTCAAACTATATGTAGACTGTCGGTTTATTGTTCACGTCTGTCAACTTCATAACTTATGTCAATCACTTCCGTTAGCATGAACGAACAGTTATTTTAGATTGTCATTCGATATGTGTTGTGTCATTCGGTTATGAAATTTGTCAAATAGTTATGTAACAATGTCTCAACGGATATGCGAAAAGGTGTATTGTAGCGGAAATACTGAACTTCGATCTCATCATCCATATGCATGAACTACCCGCCTCAACAGCAAGTACACTCAAGGTTCTCTCACTTGTTTTAGTAGTGTGTTATATGTCTAACCTAAAGTTACCTAACACAACCTAACGTAACCTGAACTAACCAAAAATAACCTAACCTAACCAAAAATAAGGTAACCAAACCAAAGCCAACCTAACCCAAGAAAACCTAGCCTAAACCAACCTAACCCAAACCATCTTATCATAAACTAACCTAATCTAAGCAATGCTAACATAACCTAAACTAACTTAACCTAACCCAACCCAAGCTAACCTTACCTAAACCAACTAATCTATTCCAAATATATCGCAGGTAATGTAACGTTACGTTAAGTTAGGTTAGGATGGAATATTTTGAATGTTTGTCTTTCTGATACAAATTATACATTGACTGCATCACTTAGTACACTGACACAGTCTGAGATAAATGAAGAATTAGGTGGCGGGGGGGTGGGGGAGGTGGTGGTGGTTGGTGGAGGTATGTGGGGGAGATGGGAGGGGAGTGAGGGTAGGGGTTGGTAAGGGAGTGAGATGACTTGCGTGTTTTCCCAGGACTATTATCTGAGGTATCCATGTCCTTCAGCTGTTGCGGCCACCATCCCTTGCAGATGTCTTATTAATATTTTCATATATCTTTTAATCCAGATACTAAATAACTTTATAAATTGGAAATACTCTTCTGTATATTCTACAATTACTGTAATATCTAATTGTAAAACCTTACTTACCTAACCTAACCTAACCTAACCTAACCTAACCTCACCTAACCTAATCTAATCTAACATCAACCTAGCCTAACCCAACCCTAATAAGATATAACCCTGTGGAAGCGGAGACGTATAATGAAGAGCACAAAAACATCCTTTATAATGATGGTTTAATTTTAGCGGGAAGTATTGGCTGATGTACGGACAAAATATTACCATTAATTACCTAGGGGAATATTATACGTCCCCTCGTAGGGACGGCCCTGACTCTCACTTTGGTAAAATATTAGGCAGAGACCAACCATGGAAATTACAAAGAAAAATAGTTGTGCGCGTGCAAGTGTTTTTTCCATAATGTTTCATACATAAGAACATAAGAACATAAGAATGGAGGAAACTGCAGTGGGCCTATTGGCCCATACTGGGCAGTCCCATTTACACCCAACCCCTATTGCTCATATAAGCATCCAACCTATGTTTGAAGCTATCCATCGTATTCGATTTAATGATGATATTTGGTAACTTGTTCCAGTCGTCCACTACTCTATTTCCAAACCAATGTTTACCTATCTCGCGCCTAAATCGAAGATTGTCTAATTGAAAACCATTGTTACGAGTTCGTACCTGGTTAAATAATTTAAGTACCTTTGTTATATCACCTTTTTTTAACCCTGACTTCCATTTGTACACCTCAATCATAATGACCCCTCACTCTACGTCGCTCGGGGGAGTGCAAATTCAGATGCTTTAATCTATCTCTATACTCAGTGTTCCTGATGCCCGGGATTAATTCTGGTCATCTTCCTCTGCATGCTTTCTTAGGATTCGATATCCATTCTGTAGTACAGTGACCAAAACTGAACTCCATAATCGAGGTGAGGTCTCACAAGCGCAAGATATAGTTTTAAGATAACGTCGCTAGTCTTGTGACCAACTCCTTTGTATGAATCCAAGTACTTCTTTAGCCTTGTTTCGAGCAAATACATATTGATGTCTTCGTTTAAGATTCCTACTTATCATTACTCATAAGTCTTTCTCACGGTCGGATTTCTCTATAACAACGTTGTTCAGCTGACATGAAGTTTCTCTGTTTACATCTCTTAGACTAAGTCCTTTAATACTCTGGCAAATATCTCCTTGGGACCTGGCGAAGGAGGTTTTAGCTATGCTGGAAGAGGTGACAGTAAGGAAGAATGTTTTGTTGGGGAAACTGGACAACAAAACACCGCCAAGGTGAAAAATGACGCTTGAGACTCAGTTTTAAGTGAGGTAAATTTTGTGGCTCGAGTACCAAGAGATGTTGGTGAAGTTGGGAGAAAGTTTACCAATTACGTCAAGAAAGAAGCAGCTCAAGTGTTAGTAACACTTCTTACCTAATACCTATATAATTTACAATAAAAAACCTCATATACACAGATTAATGATTCAAGAAACTAGTAGGACAATTTATATTAAAAAATACTATGAAAAACACAAATAATAATAACAATTGGGTGTGAGTCGGTGCAGCGTATGACCTCTTCCTTCACCGCCTTAAAAAAATGTCTAATTCCTCACACAGCTTCAAAATTTCACATCGAGGAAATATGTAGAGCCTCAACAATCGTTCCTCACTTATGTGCAGGGCCCCCGACATCCTTGGGCCCCCAAACGATGAGATATATATAGACACGCACAAATTATTAGCTTTGGAAAATTTGGCGTTAATAATTCTCCGGATGTGAAAAAGTGATAATAGATGCGGTATACTTTGATCTTGGAAAGTGACCTCTGAGGGCCCCGTCCTAATTCTACCCCGGGCCCCCTCTAACCTCTGGAAGACCCTGCTTATGTTAAGAGGGATCAAAGGGTCTCGGTACCTCCTTTTACGTTGCAAAACTCGATCGATCTCCTTAAACTTGCCTGCTAAACATAAACAAACACAGCTGCTGTTCATAAGATAATTTTAACTGATTCAATTTTATCTCTTAATATTATTTTCCATTGAAATAACACTTGAAACTTATTTTCTGTAGTATTCCCTGATAAAACGGCTGTAATGAGATTTATCATAACTAGCATGGAAGGCATATATTGTTTACATAATCAGGAAATATACTGTACACGCTATGTCCGGGTTTATTCCGTTACAGGAGCTCTGAAGGTCCTGCAAGTTATGGCCTCCAGATACAATATGTGACGTCACAAGATGGCGGGTGTTATATGTTTTGAGTATCGCTACAGAGAGGAGCTTACACCCTCGAGGGTCGACTTACAGAGTCAGCTGGGAGATACAATATCTTTTGAGTATCCGCTCCCAGGTAAACAAAAAAGAGAAGTAAAGGTAATTTTCATGCAGTGGAGCGTTGGCCTCTCACTTGTTTAGTAAACATAATATATTTCTAACCTAACATAACCCACCCTAACATATCCTATCCTAACATATCCCACCCTAATCCATCCTAACCTAACATAACCCACCTTCACATATCCCACCCTAACATAACCCACCCTAATCCATTCTAACCTAACATATCCTACCCTAACATATCCCACCCTAACATATCCTATCCTAGCATAACCCACCTTAACATAACCCACCTTAACATATTCCACCCTAACATATCCCACCCTAATCCATCCTAACCTAACATAACCCACCTTCACATATCCCACCCTATCATATCCCACCCTAATCCATCCTAACCTAACATATCCCACCCTAACCCATCCTAACCTAACATATCCCACCCTAACATATCCCACCCTAACACATCCCACCCTAACATATCCCACCCTAACCTAATATATCCCACCCTAACATATCCCACCTTAACATATTGTTATGCCATGTATTGCAATGTTGCACAGGAGGGCCAAATGGCACACAGATTCTTAAGGGTTCAGTTTAAATTTGATAAGACTCTCATTAAGTGCAACTTTGGTTCAGGGTTTGTGAAAGTATACAACATTTTAATAGCTTAATGGCTAAAATGTATATGTACAATGGGTTTGGTTAACTTTATATAACAGCACTTTTAAGTTCCTGGGAGTAGAGGTAACAAACAACAAATGGAGCAGGTTCGTTGACTGCTTCAGAAGGAGGGTTAGGGTTCACATTTAAAGACTTTACATTACACTTATAATAAATAAAGGTAATTTACTGTGAATAACAATGGCAGTGTGGCACTTTGCACAACAAATGATCAATTAAACATAATCTAAACTTGTGCACAGTAAAGTAGATCATCAGCTGGGTATTAACATACAAAGTTCCTGGTTCATCTCTTTAAACAAGACTACAGTCACAACAATCTAATCCTTAGACTCTCAATACACAAATATAACACAATTACACAACCAATGGTCACCTAATACAATCACAAGAGCAGTACTGATACACAAAACCTGATTAAGTTATTCCCCAGTTTAATAAATGTATGTCTGCCTTACTGGAAGTCCTGACTGTGTCTGACTCACTCACGGCAGCCCGACTGAGGGATCCCAAACCTACCACTATTTAATGTGGAACTTAATTTGGCTCGTCCTTTACTTAAGTCTTAACTATTTTTAACACATTTGTCTTAATACATTACATTACACAGAGCATCATAAAGGTCATATAACAACAATATCAGAAACAATAACATTATATAGCAACAACATCAGATACAATACCACCTTATATCAGTACACCAAACCCAACCACCACATCGAATATGTATACCAACACAACCTGTAGGTAACCACTCAACAACTTGTAACAATATCCCACCCTAACATATTCCAACCTAACCTATCCCACCCTAACATATCCCAACCTAACATATCCCACCCTAACATATCCCAACCTGACCTATCCCACCCTAACATATCCCAACCTAACATATCCCACCCTAACATATCCCAACCTAACATATCCCACCCTAACCTATCACCCTAACATATCCCAACCTAACAAATCCCACCCTAACATATCCCACCCCTATCCACCCTAACATATCCCAACCTAACATATCCCAACCTAACATATCCCACCCTAACCTATCCCACCCTAACATATCCCAACCTAACATATCCCACCCTAACATATCCCACCCTAACCTATCTCACCCTAACATATCCCAACCTAACATATCCCAACCTAACATATCCCAACCTAACCCATCCCGCCCTAACATATTCCAACCTAACATATCCCAACCTAACCTATCCCACCCTAACCTATCCCACCCTAACTTATCCCATCCTTACTCTTCCCACCCTAACGTATCTCACCCTAACCTACCCCACCCTAACCTACCCCAATCAAACCCATCCCACCTTAACCTAACCTAACCCATCTCATCTTTTATATTCCATCCAAACCTATCCCACCCTAACCCAATTCAATCTAACCTAATCGGAAAAAATACACACGATCCAGAGAGAGAGAGAGAGAGAGAGAGAGAGACTGCCAGTACCAGGAAGTAAGTCATGCTTCTGTGTAATAAGTTATGGTCACTTTCAAAACTCCGACATATTCTTGGGCCAGTTGGGGCAGCTCACGCCATCCTCCTCCTTTCAGTACACAACAAATGCTTTCCTCTGCTCTACTATTAGAACCATGACAGCACAGTCCACACACTCTTTTATTTCCGTCCTCAAATCCCAATGGTGGAATTCTTGACCAACCTCGTCTCCGTATGAAAAACACATGAGTGAAAAGTCAGCAGTGTAACCTAACTTAACCTCGTTAACGTATTAAAAAAACATGGGCGGTACCGTGATAAGGAAATAGTGTAGCTTTTTTATAACGCGGATAACAGACTCTTGTAAACTATTGGAGGTTGGGTTGGGTGGTTGAGAACAGTGGATAAAGGTGATAGAGAACAGTGGATAAAGGTGAGATAGAGAGAACAGAGGATAAAGGTGAGATAGAGAACAGTGTGAGGTGAGTGAGAGAACAGAGGACAAAGGTGAGATAGAGAACAGTGTGAGGTGAGTGAGTGTGGGGTGTGTCATTAACCGCGTGAGTTTCTTTGTTTGTTGTATGTCTGTGTTGTTTGTACAGACATGGTGTGTGGCTTTGTTTTGCGCCTGCGTGAGTTGGTGGTTTGTAGCTGTGTTTTGTGGCTTCATGGTGTGTCACAATTTGGTGTGTAACATATTTTGAGTGTGTGGTGGTTTGGTACAGTCAGCCAAAGTTTCATCGATCCCACCCTAGCTCTTACTTGCAATTTTACCTGGCAATACTTTGTAAGGTAAGGCTGTATGTATCGGCGGTGTCCTTGCCAAAATAAATATTAAAAAATTCAAAGGATAACATTATTATAATAATAAACTAGTCATCGTTATTTTTAAGATCATGACAAGTTTGCGAATGTTCGTATATTTCCTTAAATACTAAAAAGATTGATATTAATGATTGGCAACGCAACCACAACCGGAGCTGCCACAAGATTCTCTAATTCAAGAATACTGAACATGTTCCACATTTAATCTTGAGTGTTTCATGAAGGTGTTAATTGTTTTTATAATATGAGCATTATAATTATAATATAACTTGACGTAAGTTAGAGGGCAGACTTACTTGTCAGTCACGATATTGTATCTTCATAATATATCCTGGTTATCAGTTGTGTGTGTGTGTGTGTGTGTGTGAGGACCTATCAAATATCTTGAATTACGTAAACTATTGCACAATAACTCTGACCTAATGACTGAAGTGTTTAGTCTGAGTGTAAGTGCAGCCACGTGAAGCAGAACCTAATTATTATTTTGAATAAATATCCAAGAATAAATTACAAACTAGAATCAATGGCAATACAACTGTGAAATAATGAATATATTTTAACAATTATTGTTAAGGTTTTGAGAGGTAAATATATATTTGGCGATGTGCAAAGTTGCAATATGATTCTAAAAGGAAATAAAAAAGCGAGGAAATAAAAACTCACATAATAACGGAGAGCTATTCGACCCCTTTCCCAGTCCCCATCAACTCTATATAAGTATAATCTGTCTTTGACTGCCAGTATCTCTCTCTCTCTCTCTCTCTCTCTCTCTCTCTCTCTCTCCCTTTCTCTCTCTAAAAGTGAGTTATTGATAATAATACCCTCGAAGGCAGCTAGTAGAACGCCAAAATGACCACCATACAGCGCTGGTGCAGGGATACCAAATGCCATTATTGTGTCAGTCGAGTCTATTACATAGTGTCTGGCACTCTCCGCCCTCTAACTTATGTCAAATTATATGATTTACAGTAATGCTCACACTGTGAAGGCAATTAATTCCTTCATGAAACACTCAAGAACAAATGTGGAACATGTTATTGTACAAAAGGAAGGCTATAGGTAGGAGAATAAATCGTGGTGAAGTATTGGCCGGTAGGGTTAGGACCGAGATAAGAAAAGCAAAGAAGAATAATGAACTGAAGATAGCAAAGGAGATGAAGTCAAACCCCAAGGGATTCTTTCAAATGTATCAAACTAAAACACGAGAAAATATTGGACCAATACAGTCAGATACCGGCGAGCTAACTGATAACAACGGAGAAATGAGCAATAACTTGAATAGATAATTTCAACAGTTTTCACAACCGAAAATTTAAACACGATACCCGAGGAACCGACTATATACAGAGATGGTGAAGCAAATAGATTAAGCGAGATAGCAGTGACTAGGAACGAAGTTAGTAAGCAAATAGACAAGCTAAAGCCTAATAAGTCACCAGGTTACGAGGAGATATTTGCCAGAGTATTAAAGGAATGTAGGTTAGAGCTTAGCATGCCCTTAGCAAACTTGTTTGACATATCACTAAAAACGGGTGTAGTACCAGAATCCTCTAACTACGTCCAATCAGTTTAACATCAATTGTAGCAAATTACTGGAAGCAATAATTCAAACTCTATTCGAAATCACCTGGAGAAGCACAAGTTGATCAATGATTCCCAACATGGCTTCACAAGAGGGCGTTCAAGTCTGACTAATCTATTAACATTATTCTTAGCTGTTTTCAAATCAGTGGACGAGGGGCACGATTATGATGTGGTATATCTCGACTTTAGCAAAGCCTTCGACAGAGTCCCCCAAGAAAGACTAATACAAAAAGTGGAGGCTCGTGGCATTGGAGGAGATATTCTAAAATAGATTAGAGCGTGGTTACAGGACAGGAAACAGCGAGTAAGCATTAACGGCACTAAATCCGATTGGAGTAACGTCAGTAATGGAGTACCCCAAGGCTCAGTACTTGGACCATTATTATTTATGATATACATAAACGACATAGATATAGGCGTAGACAGCAACATAAGTAAATTTGCTGATGACACTAAAATATGGCGTGTAATTAAATCTGACGGACTCGGCAAAACTACAAGAAGATTTAAACAAATTTTTAGAATAGTCTGAAAAATGGCAGATGAAATTTAATGTGGACAAATGTAAAGTACTAAGTCTATAGATAAGTAAACAGAGAAACCAGATACCAAATGAACAACGATGTTATTGAGAAATCCGACTGTGAGAAAGAATTAGGAGTAATGATAAGTAGGAATCTTAAACCAAGTAAACAATGTGTATTTGCTCGAAACAAGGCTACCAAAGTACTTGGGTTCATACAAAGGAGTGTTAGTTACAAGACTAGCGAGGTCATCCTCAAACTATATTGTGCGCTTGTGAGACCTCACTTGGATTACGTAGTTCAGTTCTGGTCACCGCATTACAGAATTCAGGGGAGAATGACAAGACTAATCCCGGGCATTAGGAACCTTGAGTACAGAGACAGCTTAAGGCATCTTAATTTGCACTTTCTCGAGAAACGTAGATTGAGGGGCGACATGATCGAGGTGTATAAATGGAAGTCAGGGTTAAACAAAGTGATATAACAAAGGTACTCAAACTATCCAACCAAGAGCGAACTCGTAACAATGGTTTTACATTAGACAAATTTATATTTAGGCGTGGGATAGGTAAACATTGGTTTGGAAATAGAGCAGTGGATGAGTGGAACAAGTTACCAAATATCATCATTAACTCGAATACGCTCTCTAGCTTCAAACATAGGTTGGATGGAAATATGAACGATTGGGGTTGGGTGTAAATGGGACTGCCCAGTATGGGCCAATAGGCCCGCTGCAGTTTCCCCCATTCTTATGTTCTTATGATCTTATGTTTTCTTGGAATTTTACGTGAAAATCTTATGACAGCCCTAGTTGAAGTTGCGTTGCCAATTCGTTAATGTAATTTCTTCATTATTTAAGAAAATACACGAACGTTTGGAAACTCATCGTGATCTTAAATAGCGATGAATAGTTTATTTTAAAAATGTTACCTTTGGATTGTTTAACATTTATTTTGGCAGTGATACAGCCGATAATAGATCCACCAATCACAGTCCCCATTACATACACGCTTACTTCACCAAGTATTGCCAGGTAATATTACAAGTAAGAGAGCTAGGGTGGGATCGATGGAACTTTGAGCTACAGGATTAGCCCACCCGGGCACAGGTTACTGACCCACATTGGGACCTGGGGGGCGAAAATGTAATAATAACAATATTAATAATAATTAGTTCAAAGTAAATAAAATTTATCTTACAAAATAAAATAATAACAACAATAACAATAATAACAACACTGATAATAATAACAATAATAAAGAACCATAAATAAATACAAAAATGAAAAACGATCAACAGTGAAAAACGATATATGTATGTTGTGTTGTCAAAGTAAGAGAAACAATTTATACACTGCAATTGTGTGTAAATGTGGCAGAAAGTCAAGTCAGCAACAGGGGATTTGGTCAAAATTTTTGGGATGCCATATGGCAGCAGGGTCGACCATTAGACAACACATTATGCTTCCAATATCTTCCCATGAGGTAGTACCTCCCTGTTTGATAGCTGCCTACTGTGTAGGTGTGTGGGTGGTTGTATATGGGGTGTGGTGATGTGTACATACACATCACCACGGCTATTTCTACTTCAGTCAGTGCTCTAAAACACTTCAGTTCAGCCACACCTCACAAATTGTCTCTCCAACTCACACTGCCCCAACACATTCACCACTAGGGTGTGTCAATTTTGTCAACATGTTAAAAATCAAATTTGGTAGTCAAAATATTGTGCCTCTTTATGTCTAAACTTGAGATTAGCAAACAAAAATGAATTGAAATAACCCTCACCTACATCAATTATACCTTAAAGTATCAGTATTTCAACAAATTAATGAGACTTGATTAGAATTATTCACTTGATATTAACTAATCTCATGTAAGCATATGGATTATGGAGTATTTTATGGTTCTATAGCTTGTGTACAATATGCATGTCAGAACATGAACATGAACAGGCTCTCCGTGTGGGACAGTTTAATTCTTGTTTTGACTTGTACCAAGCGTGAGGATAAGGCGCCCGGCTCACTCTCCTTCTAGATATCATAGACGGTGGTTTGCTCTCATTGCACTTGCACCTACTCTACCAGACGAATTCTACATTTTAATTATTGAGCCTGCTAGTTGGTAAAGGGAAGGAGCTTCCTGTATCAGAACTTCCAACAGTGAGAGACATGCTAAGATTAGGGTTACTCCTTCGAGAAAAAAATGCAAAGGACAGAAGGAACTATACAGATAAAGAACTCATAAATGACATGATAGTCCCTCTTCTGCATCAATGGACAAAAGCTAATGCACTATTCAAACCACCTGTGATTAATCAGTGTCGAACTATTGAGCTAAAACTAACGAAATTATGGCACAAAGCAGTTGAAACATCACTTGGTAAAGGAAACTTGGCCAGGAAAAATGAATTTCTGCACACACTTGATACTCTGTTTGACATTTTGACCTGCAAGTGCTCCATACAATTATGTTCTGAATCCAACTGTTCTCACTCAGGTAAGAGAGAAAATAATTCCCACATTGATTGTGGTTGTCCTCGTGAAAAGAAGATCCCTGTTTTAGAGCTTGAATTTATAAAGGCACAGAGGACAAAGGCAGAAGGCCAAGGAAGTATGCAAATGGGTTCAATAGATTATTCAGAAACAAAGAAGCAGATTGCTAATGCCAAGAAGAGAGAACAAATCCGAGAGAGGGAACAAAAGAAGAAAATGAAGAGTGAAGAAGCCATCCAAAGAGAGGAAGAGCTGTGTCAAGATGTTTATCACTTCTTTGATAGTTCTTCTGATGAACAGGAAGCAACATCAGATGATAGTTCCAAAGAGCCATCTGAACCTTTACCAAAGAAAATGAAATACAACACAAGAAATATTTCAAACATTGCTTTAGCTAGTATTCGCCACCATGCTGGACTTCGTGAGGCTGCAGAAATTGCAACTGCCGCTTGGATAGATGCAGGCCTCATCAGCCGAGAGGATGTATCTTTGGTGATAGATCATAATAAAATTAGAAGAGCACAAGAAAAAATAATGAAGGAAATATCTGATCAGCATGAAAAAGATTTAAGCGAGGGAGGGCTCTCCTGTCTTTTGTTTGATGGAAGAATAGATGACACAAAAGTTTTGCTAGAAGTAGAGGGAGTGAACAGAAAGTTTCCAGGTCTCATCAAAGAAGAACACTACTCTGTCTGTTCTGAGCCTGGTGGTCGGTTTTTGTTTCACTTTGCTCCCGAAACTGAAGTAGAAGGGAAGAAACATGCAGAGGTCATTGCTGATCATATTTTATGTTGGGTTCAGGAGAGAGGACTTGGCAGTTCACTGCAGGCTGTTGGTGGAGATTCAACTGCAGTGAACACCGGATGGCAGGGGGGTGTAATGACGCATTTAGAGAAAAAACTAGGAAGAAGACTTGTTTGGATTGTATGTGATTTACATACAGGCGAGCTACCTCTTCGTCATCTCATCCAGGAACTTGATGGTCCTACAAAGAGCAACAACAAGTGGTCAGGTCCCCTTGGCATCATGCTGGATGAAGCAACACAACTAGAAATAAATACAACCTTTCCAAAGGTCGAAGTTGGCCCTCCCCTTCCGGCGTTGTCTGAAGGAGTCATCAAAGATCTCAGCACAGATCAATCCTATGCTTATCGTATTGCCCAAGCAATAAGATCAGGAGAAGTGCCTCAGTCATTGGCTCTCTTGGAGATTGGACCTGTCAGTCACAGCCGTTGGTTAACTACAGCTCTTCGTTTCTGCAGGATTTGGATTTCCAAACACGAATTGAAGGGCAAAGTGCTGAAGAATTTGAGGTTAATTGTTGAATTTATTATTGGAGTTTATCTTCCCCAGTGGTTTAGTGTGAAACTTAATCCTATGTGGGTGGATGGGCCCAATCACCTTTTGTTTCAATTGCAGCTAGTAAGAACACAGAGGAAGGTAGTGAGGGACATCGTGTTACCTGTGGCAAGAAGGTCCGCTTGGTATGCTCGATCAGAAGCAGTTTTGCAAGCAATGCTTTGCAGTCAATGTACCAATCTCCGAACCGAGGCTGTAGAAGTCATTCTAAAGATTAGAGGAACGCTAATAGATGACGACCAGTTGGGAGACTGTTCGTTTCATTCAAGAAAAGTTCCCCCAATAAACGTCAATGCCACCAAATTGTCAGAATTGGTTGACTTGAGTTTGGAAGTCTTAGAGCCACCATTGACAACAAGTCTAACTAGCCAAGAATTGAGAAACCTTAAAGAGACTCCAATGCAGGTGCCGAAGTGGCCTTCCCACACTCAAAGTGTGGAGAGATGTGTGAAAATGGTCACAGAAGCAGCGGGCCATGTTTACAGCCACGAGAGGCGAGAAGGTTACATCAAAGCACAAATAGCAAGCAGACTACTGATGACAAGAAACCAAAGCAAAGAGAGTATGAAGGCATTGGTTACTTTCAAATAGACTACGGATAATAAAATATAATAATTTGAAACTTGAAACAGTAACATGTGTGCAAACGCTGGTTATGTTATAAATTCACAAATATGTACATTTAAAAATCCATTTGATGTAGGTAGGACTTATTATAAAAAAAAATTTATGCCAGAATATTGTTTTGCATGCTTAAAGACTACAATAAATTGCTACCAAATTACTCGATTTTCAATTTAGCCAGTTCACCCCCTAAACTGACACACCCTATTCACCACTCAACTAAACAGTCTTCATCTGTTTGAGCACAACAAGTGTTTAATTGTCAACATCTTGAAATAATTCATTCGTGATAACTAGAACGTGAGGAGTGACGTTTTTATTCTTTCTTCGTATCAGGCGGAACTTATTGAAGGTAAAGTCGCTAATATGTTCATTATAATAAGTTATAAGAACATTAATGTGTGTGTGTGTGTGTGTGTCATCGTACTCAAAGGGCAAAGGGTGACTTGTGTGCGACCTGATGTCTTGAGTACGAGCCTTAGATCGTGATCTGTTTTGTCGTAATTTAGTTAGACAGATGCCTTCTCACACCTCCGGACTTGTGGAAATATTAACGTAGTGGTGTTCTGAGAATCTATCATTGTGTCGTAGTTTAAGTGAAGACAGTAAGATGCCTGCTCACATTTTGGGTGAAATTTTTAACTTATGACTTTTTTTCCTTGGTGAATTTGATAAAATTTTACAGGATTTCCTAAAATTTCTCTTAAGGTATTTTTGCATTTGTCTGTCAGTTGGTGCAGTTGGCATAGACGGCGCAGGATAGCCCGATACACTCACCGGGAATGGGGTGGAGGGATCGAACCCTTGTCCTCTAAGGCTCTAAGCTGTGAATAACAGGAACATTACTAACCATTGTGCCACGATGTACGGAATCCCCCAAGTGGTGGTGGTGATATAGTGGTGGAAGTGGTGGTGGTGATAGTGGTGGCTGGTGCGTGGTGTGGAGGCGACGTTATGTGATGTTCCGTCATAAAGATGAACCACTCGCAGATGTAATATAAAATTTCAATGCACTTGTGAGAGATTTTCTTCCTTGGGTGAATTTTGTGGTGTGTGGTCTGGTCCTATGTGTTTGTTTGTCGTGTAACAATAATAATAATAATAATAATAATAATAATAATAATAATAATAAGTAACGGTTTATTGAAAGAGCATGGCAGCCGGGAGGCTGAAAATATACAGGTACATAATTTGGGAATGGGTCACTTGATTGAAAAATAATATACAAGTAACATTAGTGATACAAATATGATATGTAATAACTAGGTGGGGAGAAGGTTATACTACAGGGCATTTAAACATAGTGACAGTCAAAAAGGTAAGACTGACTGGGAGTGAATACACTGGCTGATTACAAGTTGATAATTTATACAATGGTTGAGACTTGGCTGTTGTTATAGCGATCAGTTCGTGCTCGTATGGGCTGGATGCGGTTGTGATGACGGACAGCAATTCGCGGACGAGAGATCTCGGGCGGAAGTAAGACCGGTGTCGAGGATAGTGCAAAAACTTCTCACCAAATATGCAGATGAGATCGTGGTGATGGTCAGAGAGCCTAGACCTAGAGGGTCAGTGAGTTGAGCGTTTCTTGATATGTGGAGTAGGAAGGAGAGAGATTAATCTTGAATGCCCTCTTTTGTACTTTTTCTCGGTGTTTACGTCATGTGGCATTTAGGGAGGAAGACCAGGCAGGGGAGGCATAGGTGAGCTTGGAAAGTATGAATGTTGAGTAAACACTGAGGACCTCGGGTGCAGGAACTCCGAGGTACTTGAGTCGGCGGAGGTGGTGGAGACGAAAACTGGAGTATTTGACAACTTTACTGACGTGTGTTTTCCAATTTAGTTTGTTATCTATAGTGACGCCGAGGTGCTTAGTGGAGTCCACAACCTGGAGTGTGTTGGGGCCTAAAGTAATAAGAGGGAGGTGGAACAAGGTCGGAGGAGAGGTTGATGTGCATAAACATGGTCTTGGTATGGTTGATGGTGACGTGGTTGTTGATAGCCCAATTTTAGAGACTGTTCAATAAATTCTGCAGGGCGGTGTAATCGGAAGCCGAGTTGTTGACACTGATCGTCAACGTATTTCCAAGTGTACAGCTTGGCGTCGGTCACTTAGAAAGTCTGTAAGCCACGGTATAATTCTTCTCGGAAACCCGAGGTCGACAGCTTTGTTGATGATTATTATTTTGTGTGTGTGTGTATGTATGTGTGTGTGTGTGTCTTGGGTGTGTTGTGTGTGTGTGTTTGTTTAGTGTGTGCGTGTGTTTGGTGTGTGTGTGTTTGGTGTGTGTGTTTGGTGTGTGTGTGTCTTGTTGATGTACGAATGAGAAAACGGTGGACAATAATTTCTGATTCTACAGCAAACGTAACTTAGGTTAGGTTAGGTGATCACACAGATTTTATATACCCTGAATCAATGAGAAGAAGTTTACCAGATGTAAAATTGACACACACAGCTATGACAAAATGGGGCACGAGTGGAAAAGTTTCTGGAGAGGGGAAATAATTTGAGACGGTCCGGACGAGAACAAGATAAGCGACATACCGGCTTAAATTGTGTTGTCTTTTTTTATACTTAACCTTGAGATGTGTGTTCTGGCCCCAGGGAAAAGTCCTAACAAGAATCAGCTCAAGGAAGATTCCACGGACGCTGACACAAGTCAAAAGATAATTCTGACAGTCTTAAATATTAATGATGCTTAGGTGGGTGGGTACTGTATATTGGTTGTGTTTAGGTGGGTTAGTACTGTATATTGGTTGTGTTTAGGTGGGTGGGTACTGTATATTGGTTGTGTTTAGGTGGGTTGGTACTGTATATTGGTTGTGTTTAGGTGGGTGGGTACTGTATATTGGCTGTGTTTAGGTGGGTGGGTTCTGTATATTGGTTGTGTTTAGGTGGGTGGGTACTGTATATTGGTTGTGTTTAGGTGGGTGGGTACTGTATATTGGTTGTGTTTTAGGTGGGTGGGTTCTGTATATTGGTTGTGTTTAGGTGGGTGGGTTCTGTATATTGGTTGTGGTTAGGTGGGTGGGTACTGTATATTGGTTGTGTTTAGGTGGGTGGGTACTGTATATTGGTTGTGTTTAGGTGGGTGGGTACTGTATATTGGTTGTGTTTAGGTGGGTGGGTTCTGTATATTGGTTGTGTTTAGGTGGGTGGGTTCTGTATATTGGTTGTGTTTAGGTGGGTGGGTACTGTGTATTGGTTGTGTTTAGGTGGGTGGGTTCTGTATATTGGTTGTGTTTAGGTGGGTTAGTACTGTGTATTGGTTGTGTTTAGGTGGGTGGGTTCTGTATATTGGTTGTGTTTAGGTGGGTGGGTACTGTATATTGGTTGTGTTTAGGTGGGTGGGTTCTGTATATTGGTTGTGTTTAGGTGGGTGGGTACCTGTATATTGGTTGTGTTTAGTGGGTGGGTTCTCTGTATATTGGTTGTGTTTCTAGGGGTGGGTGGGTACTGTATATTGGGTTGTGTTTAGATGGGTGGGTTCTGTATATTGGTTGTGTTTAGGTGGGTGGGTACTGTATATTGGGTTGTGTTTAGATGGGTGGGTACTGTGTTTTGGTTGTGTTTAGATGGGTGGGTACTGTGTTTTGGTTGTGTTTAGATGGGTGGGTACTGTGTTTAGGTGGTTGTTGCGTTGCTTTGGTTATGCATAGGTGAGTATAAGAGTGTTGATTAATAACGCATAATAATGAACTTTATGAGGCTGTGAACACATGCGAACAGAAATAATAATAATAATAATAATAATAATAATAATAATAATAATAATAATAATAATAATTGATGATGATGATGATGATTGTTAGGTTAAGTATTATACTAAATCAAGTTATAATTTTATTCATATATTTTTTACAGAAATGTAATAATATTTATCAACGGCGATAATAACGATTACCCCGTTTCAGGATTTTTCTGGAGCAATCAACACAGCGAGGGGGTGATTCATAATAACCGTCCCTATGTTGCTGCCTTCTGGGCCTCACGTAGGGCGATGACCTGTAGCCTTCGTCAAACTCCCTCCTCCTGGGTCTTTTCCAGGGCGAGGGGTTGTAACTGTCGTCAAACTCCCTCTTGCTGGGCCTCCAGTACGAGGAGTTGTAGCCATCGTCGTATCGCCTTTTACGGAAGGTTTTCCTGAATCTTTCAGGCTCCCGCCATTGTGTTGAGTCGTGTAAGTGTTCCCTCACTGGGCACTCTACATTCTCAAGATGAAAACGCATTTGTTTTGGAATCTTTTCGGTGTTGTAGTTGGGCCCACCAGGATACCGGAGGAATTCAACTTTTAGGTGGCGACGAGAATTTTTGTACAGTCCGCGTTTACCCACGGGTTCTCCGTTGAGCCTGAGGGCTTCTTCTCTGTAAAATTCGCTACAGTACCTAGCGATGGCTGTACCACGGTGTAGACCGGTCTGGTGGTCACGGGGCATAAAGAAGTACACCAGACCCCCGTACTGGCTGAAGAGAGATCGCATCTCCTTGTAGGTCACCTCGAAGGGAATATTTTTAATAAAAAGACCATATTGGTCAAATTTATGAAAATCGTCCTTAGGTATATCACAGACCAGACTAGTGTCTGGGTCTACCTCTGGCTGCGGAGTCACACCGTACTCGGTCTCGATAGTCTTAAAATCGTCATTGGAAGCCATTTTCAAATTCATAACTGATTCTATCCAATATTGGATCCTTCAGTAGGACGTGTTTTGTTCTGCAGAAAATGTAGTAAGAGGCTTCTTAACCTCTTCTAGTGTTTTAGTGAACTTGTATTAGTATTATAGTGAACATGTGGTGGTCTTGTAGTGAACATGTGGTGGTCTTGTAGTGAACATGTGGTGGTCTTGTAGTGAACATGTGGTGGTCTTGTATTGAATATGTAGTAGTGTTGTAGTGAGCATGTGGTAGTGTTGTAGTGAACATGTGGTAGTGTTATAGTGAACATGTAGTAGTGTTATAGTGAACATGTGGTAGTGTTGTAGTGAGCATGTGGTAGTGTTGTAGTGAACATGTGGTAGTGTTGTAGTGAACATGTGGTAGTGTTGTAGTGAACATGTGGAAGTGTTGGAGTGAACATGTGGTAGTGTTGGAGTGAACATGTGGTAGTGTTGTAGTGAACATGTGGTAGTGTTGTAGTGAGCATGTGGAAGTGTTGTAGTGAGCATGTGGTAGTGTTATAGTGAACATGTGGTAGTGTTATAGTGAGCATGTGGTAGTGTTGTAGTGAACATGTGGTAGTGTTGTAGTGAGCATGTGGTAGTGTTGTAGTGAACATGTGGTAGTGTTATAGTGAACATGTAGTAGTGTTATAGTGAACATGTGGTAGTGTTGTAGTGAACATGTGGTAGCGTTATTGTGAACATGTGGTAGTGTTATACTGAACATGTGGTAGTGTTATAGTGAACATGTGGTAGTGTTATAGTGAACATGTGGTAGTGTTATAGTGAATATGTGGTAGTGTTATAGTGAACATGTGGTAGTGTTATACTGAACATGTGGTAGTGTTATAGTGAACATGTAGTAGTGTTATAGTGAACATGTGGTAGTGTTATACTGAACATGTGGTAGTGTAATAGTGAACATGTGGTAGTGTTATACTGAACATGTGGTAGTGTAATAGTGAACATGTGGTAGTGTTATACTGAACATGTGGTAGTGTAATAGTGAACATGTGGTAGTGTT
>NW_024720917.1:0-18323 GCF_018991925.1 Homarus americanus | reverse complement strand
GGAGGGAAGGAGGGGTTAGGGTAATGGAGGGAAGGAGGGGTTAGGGTGATGGAGGTGAGGAGAGGTTAGGGTGATGGAGGTGAGGAGAGGTTAGGGTGATGGAAGTGAGGAGAGGTTAGGGTGATGGAGGTGAGGAGAGGTTAGGGTGATGGAGGTGAGGAGAGGTTAGGGTGATGGAGGTGAGGAGAGGTTAGGGTGATGGAGGTGAGGAGAGGTTAGGGTGATGGTAGAGAGAAAATAGAGAAGGAAAAACAGAAGAATTGTTTTGTTAAGTACTTGCAACATTTTGATCAACAACATTGTCGGCATTGCAGTAATAATAATGATAGGCTAATAACAGTAGCTATAATAATAGTAAAAATAATAATAGTAGTAATAGTAATAGTACTACTACTACTAATAATAATAATAAGTATTCACGTTGCAACTACTAACATACATATTTAGTTGACCACATAGTTACATATATAAAATAAACCGGCATCCCTCCTACTACTACCACGACCCCTTAGCGAGAGTAATAAAACACGTCATAATAGTTCCAATGTTTATGGTCTTGTGTAAATATTAAGACCGGCTTATTGGTTCCTAAAGACCTGAAATACATTAAAACAAAAACCAAGGAAGATATTAAGTAGTGGTGAACGATGACGTCAATAAACACGAAGGCTTGATGGATGACTAGACTTTAAGAGGATGAAAGTGTCCGGGGCTAAGGTAAAAACTGTCAGGGTATATGATGGACCGCTCACTATCACGGCCTCGTCTCTCCTCTCACCATGCAAATGATGCTTGAGTTTGTTCTAAGGTGGTTGTCTGGAGGCTGGTGAGGGAGGAAGAGGCTGCCACAACAACACTCACTTAGGGAGTTGTGTGACCCGGTGTTAAAGGAAGGACTCAAGAAAATCAGACAATTATCCATTCAGCTGCATTAGCGAAACACCTCCCTGGAATTGGATCTTATTACCAAGTCTTTAATTACTGGTGGGAGACAGAGGCAAGGTAAATAATTGTAAGAAGACTTGCCCAGACGCCCCCCCCACCCGCCTCCCCACCATGATCGGATGAGATGTGAATATGTTGACTCTTATACATATAATAAAACAACTCTGAATACCGGACTCCCTGGTACAGGATACTGGAACAAGATATTCGTTTTTGTTCGGTATTTATTTTATTGGTTGTATCGGACCACTACAGCACGGTTAAGGGGATATTTTTGTTCAGTATAATCCATAATTTAACAAATGAGACTGAAGCCTCTAATTGTTTAACAGTGTAAAGAATCTGTCCTTTGATCAAGAGAGTCTGTGTGTGTGTGTATTTGTTGACATTACTCGCAGTCTATCAAACACCTCGCTGCTGTTACCATTGTCTGATCATAGTAGAATGTATTAGGTCTTTCTCGCCACATGTTACAGTAGTACAGTACTATAACAGTGTACGTGAGGTCTGTTTTTACTCTACAGCTTTATATTGGTATGTTGCTTAATGATCGGTAATTGTTTATTTTATTATGTATTACTGCGATAGATAGAATTTTGCCTTGATTTTCATTTTATTGTTAGAATATTTATAAGGTTCCTACAATTCACATCACCTGAGGCGGCTGATGTATACATTACAGTTCACCTCTTAGAGCTGCTATAACACACACACACACACACACTCCCTCAAGCTCTCGGACTAAACAGCACTGATGTATCATGCAATTTGCCTGCACCTGAAACTCAATACCGTTGTCTATTCACCCAGATTTAACATTCAGTTGCAATATACACATTCTACCTCGATTTATGCTAATGTAGAACACCAAGGCAGCGTGTTGCATTTGTATTGAATGGTTCCCTGGTCCCAGTTTACTTTGTTTCATGCAAGATATCTCTTAATGATGACATTTGTAGTGAACAGCAGCCTGACCTATGTTTATTTTTGCATTTATGTTTCGTGCAGCTCAGCCCTCAGTGTTGACGTTGTAAGAACATCTACTTGGACACAGTTTATACCTCTTCATGCAGCTTAACTCTTCATGATAAAATGTGTAATAACAGCTGCCTCGCCCAACTTTATACTTCTTAATGATCTTAACTCTCAATGTTTACATTTGTAATGGACAGTTGACTGGCCTAAGTTTATATTGCTTTACAAAACTTAATTCTAAAAGCGAAGACGTTCATTGCTGTTGCTTTTGCAGTATTGTAATTTATTATAATGTAGTTTTGTTCTGCTCTTAATTTGGCGATAATTTTTTGTTGTAAATAACCCTAAAAAAATCCACACATAAACTTTACTGAGATTCATAAAATATTATACAAGTTTATACAGTTTTTATTTATGAATCTTCCTGTATTTATGCATCAATGATAAAGTTATGCTGAAGATGACATGGGTCCTGGTTATAGACTTGCAGTACGGGAGAACTTTTTTGATAGTCGGGTTGTTCTAAAGCACACACACACACACACACACACACACACACTGACTGTTGTACAATAAACATGGTGTCTTCATTACCATCTTGAGGACATATTCCTCCTGGGAGTAAAACAAACGCCAGCAGACAAGACAAAGAGAACTTCATAATCGTCAAGAGAGTGAAGTGCACTAGTGACAAATACTTCACCCAACTGAGTATATTTGGGGCTAGTGAAGGTGAAGTGTAGCAGGCGTCAACCACTCTAGGTGGGCTGAGCTCTAGAGTGCACGGTGCCTCATGGTGAAACACACACTAGACTCTAGAGTAATTTGCACCTAGACACCGGACGTGACGTGACTCAGACGTGAGTCAAGTGCAATATGGAAGCTTAATTCATACTTTCTGTATTTTCCTTTTCTAAGTAATCCTTCATAATGCCGCCAGTTTCAATATCCATTAAAATAATAAATCATCATTTTTTTCCTCATTCACTAGCATTATATACATTATACTTAAATAAAATTTTAATGCTCAGAAATGAGAATAATGAGTTCTGGATTTTTCATTACAGTTCATTTTACCGTCAGGTGAGATGCACTCTACTATGGTGAAAAACACTCTAGAGTGCATCTCACCTGGTGGTAAAAGGCACTCTAGAGGTGCAAATTACTCTAGTGTGTGTTTCACCATGAGCCACCGTGCACTCTAGAGCCCAGCCCACCTAGAGTGGCTGACGCCTGCTACACAGGCCTCCACTGAGACAACCCTCCTCACTCGCTAAGCTCTGTTCTCAAAGGCTTTACAAGGCGGAAAATTCCCACAGTCAGTCTGTGTCTCCCTCGAGAACAATGCTTTAGTTTCTCACCAACGTCATATGTATATTTTACACACGTATTTTGCATGGTGCTGGCTAAGATGTAGTCAACATGACACTTGAGGATATCTCTTATGTATGTGCACGGTCTTGTGTCGTGCTGGAGAACGTGTACCACCGGGAAGCTCAGCTGCCGCGGTAATGTGTGAACAAGCACATGGGCGGCGCCTCACTATGAGTGAGTGATGGTCTAGTGTTTACTTCCACACTGTGAGTGTCCCACAACTTTGAATGTTAACTGACTTTTACTATAATACTAAAGTTGATGCATGATTAATGTGTGATGTACGATGAATATAATGACATCACCTTAATTCTTGATTCAATTATGCCAGTTTGTGTACCCAACTTTATCAAGATTCGGGATCATCACAAAAGCATATCACCCTGTTTTACGTACACACACAAGAAAATGCAAATAGAATGCAACTTCATGCAACATGCTCCATTTACTTTTTCCTGACGTCGTTCTGTCAACACTCGATAACACCTGTTCATGACAGAGCGACCCCTGAACACCGCCATTTACATGTGCAACCCCGTGTTAGGTTAGGTTGTCTGGTGTTGTTCAGTGTGTCTAGAGTTGGTGGCAGTATTTAATGAATTATACATGTACTGCTTCACATCTTGGAGAATTATACAACTACTGCGTCACATCTTGGAGAATTATACATGTACTGCTTCACATCTTGGAGAATTATACAACTACTGCGTCACATCTTGGAGAATTATTATGACTGCGTTACATAAGAGAAGCATTTTAGGAACATCCGACAAGAAGTTTGATTTATTTATTTACCTCATGGGCAAAACAACATAGGCGTGGCTTATGATGTTAAATATTTACGGCAATTATATACATTAAGGTAGACTACAGGTAGGAAATATTGAAGGATGATGACTTATATTGTGTGAGAGAGACTGTATCCACCTTGTCTCACCTGCACACACACCGTATTATTGTGTGGGAGAAGGAGAGGGAGGGAGGAAGAAGGAGAGGGAGGGAGAAGGAGGGAGAGAGAGGGAGAAGGAGAGGGAGGGAGAAGGAGGGAGAGAGAGGGAGGGAGGGAGAAGGAGAGGGAGGTTCTTACACTGTACCATCACATGAAGGTGGTCCCTTATTTGTATTTAATGACGTTGTTGGAGGGGGATGGGAGAGTGCCAGGCGGAACACCCTGACTTACTGACTCAAATACTGTAGTTGTGACAGAGAAGAAAGACCAGATAATTAAGAGAAAGAAGAAGGGAATAAGCAAGAATACAATTATTCTCATAAATATTATATACAATACCACTTTCTGCCTCATAAGATATGTTGATCAAGTGATCATTTTTGGTCAAGTTTTCCAGTTACCTGAGATAACCTGAGTTGATCATCATTTGTAGCTTTCTTTTCATCCTTTCTATGTTGCCTGCATCTTTACTTTCTCTTAGTTCCCCTCTCAGGTCCTTTGCTTTCTTTCCGGTTTTCTTTGCAGACTTTTGTGATGCTACTCAGCGGTTTTCCACGCCCTTGAGCTCTCTCTCTCTCTCTCTCTCTCTCTCTCTCTCTCTCTCTCTCTCTCTCTCTCCAGGTCCTTTACAGTTCTTCCACAAAACCTCTCAGAAAAATATCGTCGTTTCCTGAATTGTATATTGTATAGGTTTCAGGGACCGAGGGTGAGAGTTGAACAACATACACACACACACACACACACACACACACACGTACCATTATTTCCACATATTTTCCTTGTATGAATAATAGCAATAAGAAAATAAAGGCTCCTCGGCTAGTGGGTAGAGGATCTCGTTTTTCTTGTGGTTCTGTTTATATTTTTTCACGAAACGACTTCCTGAGCCGAGGCTTCCTAGGCGGGGATATGGAAGAATCTTGTGTATTGAGCGAGGAAGTGTATTGTGTGTCTTGGTGAGGGGTATTTCCTCGTGTGGGTTAAAGTATATGTGTTTGGGTGTATGAATGTATAGTGTGTGTATAAATGTAGAATGTGGACATTGAATAGTGTATAATTGTATAGATATGTAATGTGTAAATAGGTTTGAGTGTGTATGAATGTATAGATATGTAATGTGTAAATAGGTTTGAGTGTGTATGAATGTATAGATATGTAATGTGTATGTATGTTTGAGTGTGTATGAATGTATAGATATGTAATGTGTATGTATGTTTGAGTGTGTATGAATGTATAGATATGTAATGTGTATGTATGTTTATGACCAAGAGAGTTTATAGAAGCATTATCGTGTATATCCAGGATAAGAAAGATGACTAATATGCATAATTCTGTAACAAGAGATAGGTTTATACCTTACATTTAAACAGGTGATGACTTATATGTAATAGCTCTCTCGCTTTTGTTGAGGTTTGCAGTGTGTGTTGGAAGCCTGTATGAGTTCAATTATCCTCAAGCCAGACAGGTTGATCCAGGGAGGCGATTCAGGTTTATTTATAGAGATACAGAATAAAAAAAAATCCTATATGAAGTTTCTTTAAGGATTCTTTCTTTAAGGGCATTAGCCCACCCGGGCACGGGTCATTTTTAATGACCCACATCAAGGCCCGGGGGGCGAAAATATAATAAAACAATAATAATAATAATAATAATTATGCCAATGATGATGATAATGGTAATAATAATAATAATAGTAATAAAATTAATATAAATATATTTAATAAATAACAATTATAATAAAAGAAAATAATAATAATAATAATAATAATAATAAAATTAATAACAATATTTAAAAAAAAATTATAATAAAAGAAAATACACATACAGTAATAATAAAAGTCTATAAAAATTATAAATAATAATAATAATAATAATAATAATACCCCCTGTAATAATAAAGAGCCATGAATAAATTCAAAAACAAAAAAATTAAAATATCAATAGTGAGAAATGATATATGTATGTTGTGTTGTTAATAGTAAGAGTAACAATTAAGACCCTGCAATTGTGTGTAAATGAGGCAGAAAGTCAGATCAGCAACCTGAGACTTGGTCACAATTTTTGTGATGCCATATGGCAGCAGGGTCTACCATTAGACAACACATTATGCTTCCAATATCTTCCCAGATGGTAGTACCTCCCTGTTTGTGAAATGGTTTAATCAAGAGTAAATAGATCTGTGGTAAAGTTGCAGGTAGAGTGTGAATAAAGCTTAGAATGGATCTTATAAGAAATAGAGTTCAGTATACCAAGTCTCTGGTAGACAAGGAGGTGAGGGTTTGGGTGGTTCAGTTTGGGACGGCCCGTGTGAGGGAACCAGTGACTCTTATAGTACAACACCTTGGCTGCCACACTGAGTAAGAATCACCAAAACCATCCCATGTGTAATACTCTCAGGTGACCTACAACCGTGGTGACTCTTGTCTCAGTATATGTTGACTAGTACTACCTGAAGCCAGACTATATCAGAACATTACTAATGGCGACTTTGAAGTTGATTGGCTTATTATAATGATGACAATAATATTAAGGAACAATAACAAACGAAGAGAGAAATTAGGTATATAAATTATTTCTCTTTAATGTTTGGTTTATGACTTTATGGGTTGAATTTAAGACATAAAACACATTCCTCTCTGCATGGAATAGGTTTATTGCCTCTTACGTCGGTTTATGGCAGATTTATTTTCTAATTTAGTGGTTGGCGGCAGCAGTCACGTGACATCATGAAGGTCACCACATCGTAATGTTTTAATACTGTTTGCCGTGTTAATACAGTTCGTCTTAAATCTGTTAGTACGCCAGTGATGTTTCCTTAGGGGAATATAATGATAAAAATGTTGTAAAACGGAATTAACTGGAAATACAGCAAGGATTACAACATAAGCGTGGTGTGTGTTTGGTCGCGTGTGTGGGGACCAGTTGATGAAGATCGAGGCAGAAGTTAAATGAGATTCTCACTTAAACTCTGAGTTACTCGAGAGTTCACGGCTGCTGCGGAAATTGACCAAGTTAGGATGACCCGAGAGACCAAGGATTAGGGGGTAGGTCTGGTCAGCGTAACGGGGGAGGGGGGGGGGGTCGGGGCTCAGGGACTTCTGGGGTCAAAGGGTAACTCGGGTCAAGGTGAGGCTTGGGTAGTTGTGGGAACGGCTGAGGTCATTATCTGAAATGAACCAGAGTGAACAAAGACGGCTTGAGAGAGAGGGTGAGAGAGAGACGTGGTCAAAGAAGTTATTAACCTAGAACGAGTATTTTTTTTTCTTTACCTCGGCTCTGTCCTTCAGCTCTCACCCTTAGCCCTCATCCTCACCCTTCACCCCGCTCCTCTCACCCCTCCCTCTCAACTTTTATCCTCGGCCCTCTCCCTCACCCTAACTCTCACTCCTCCCTCTCAGCCCTCACCTCAGACCTTGGGACAGCTACCTGGGTCAGTAATAGATCTCAGGTAGGATCTGTGTGACGCACCTGGTAAGTCCCCCACCATCATGCTTATGGTTGCTGCTGTTACTGTTACTGCTGTTAATATTGTTACTGTTGCCGCTGTTACTGTGGTGTAATAATGATCAGCATGCTCGTCTGGTAAGCGAGCGGAGCCGGGTTCGATTCCCGGGCAGGGTGAAATTATGGGCAAGTGTCTTTAAGCCATTTGCCTCTGTCTACCCAGCAGTAATTGGGAACCTGGATGTTAATCGATTTGCGGATCGTGTTCCAGGGTAATGGTGAGCCAGTGCAGTTGGCGAATTGTCCGGTCTTCTTGGACTATTCCTTGACACTGAATCATGCAGCTCGTTAACTCAGGGTGTGGTTGTTGTGTTGGCGACAGCTTCTACACCTTTAACAGATTCACGCCTAGTTGGTCCTTGGGTCGGCCATCCTCGGTAACACGAAGAGCAACCATTATTATTTTAGTGTTGTTGATGCGGTTATTGATAGGTTTGTTGTTATTGTTGATGCTGGTGTTTGTGGTGATAACTGCTGCTGTTGGCTGTTGTGTCTATTCTTCTTTATCGTGGTATTTTATGAGGAACTGGACGAGTACACTGCCATATATATTATCATGACGGTTTTCTTGTTCTATATTGGTGATAAATGTCTTAAAATTAGGTTAGTTTAGGTTAGTTTAGTTTACTTTAGGTTAGGTTGACAGTCTTAATTGGTATGGATCTATAGGGATCTGGCAGCATGTCTGGACTGTTTCATCAACCTCCTTTTGTGTGCTTATTTGGCTTTTGTGGCGCCTTACAGTGAGATATGGTTTTAAATCTCTCTCTCACAGTTGGTAGTGGTAAAGAGCTCAAACACGTTTCTGATGATAATGATACAACTTTTTCTTGTGAGTGTTTCAACCTGCACGAGAAGTTCCTTGTTTATATTCCTCTTTTATTCTCTTTTATTTGTCTTTCTCCTAATTACTACGTGTCATTTTTATTGCTGTTCTTCTTATAATTTTCTTCCCGGTGATCATCTCGTTATCTTCACTTTGTATGAGGTGACTTGGGGGGGGGTCTCCAGGGATGTTTATATACCGCTGAAGAAAAGACACGACACACACTGACGCCAGAGAGCCACACATCAAGGAAAGTTATCACATAATGATATATGTTGCTTTAATTAATGAGTTAATGTTGTATTTTATACCATAGGAAAGCAAGAGCGACAACCACCAGACTGTGTAATTTGTCAGATTTATTGTTTGTTTTAACTCACAATTACCACAAAACACAATAACATTTGACGGTAATTTCACAGTCCCTCTACACATTATGTTGACATTAGCTTAATTACCCCAATTGAAGGTAATATAAATGATGCATGAGTTTGTATTGTCATAAGTCATCACTAATGGTACGTTAATTATCATGTATATTTGCTTAACCATTGTCCAGGACTCCTCGATTCCTAGTGAGAGAAGTGATCAGTTTCCATCAGCAACAATGTCCATTTAACATCCTTGAAGCTTACCATTTAAATTTAATTAACCCTTCAGTAATTTTCACCCAGATGCTTATTTAATCAAGTTACGATTATCGTGTGGAGTTTAATTAACTTTTCCGTCATTTTCTTCTCGACTTTTACTGGATCAAGTTATTCGCGTCATATATTTTCCAGATAATTAAAAAAAAAAATCTAACCTCCCTCACGAGACACCGGCCAACCTAAATGATATCAACAACTGACCTTTTATCACGTAAGACAATTAACCTTCATAAAAGCATTAATAATTTGTCTTTAATAATGGCTTGTTTATATTTTATCAAGATCATAAAGAGGAAACAATACCCAGCAATGGGTTGAAGGAGCTAATTATAATAACAGGCGAGGGAGGACTAGTTGCCCCGGGGTCTAACGCACGAGAGCTGGTGTATTGGTCCTCTGGGAGGCGTAAAGGAGAGGCCACGACTCTCACAGGTAAACTTAAAGGCAAAGAGATCAAAAACATGAAAGGCTATAAGAAATAATAGTAAATCAGTGCAGGTGTGAGAAGGTGGTACACCATTACTGTTATTTATGGTGGTATTGTAGTGTTTACTTATGGTAGTATTGTAGTGTTTACTTGTGTGGTATTGTAGTGTTTACTTATGGTGGTATTGTAGTGTTTACTTATGGTGGTATTGTAGTGTTTACTTGTGGTGGTATTGTATTGTTTACTTATGGTGGTATTGTAGTGTTTACTTATGGTGGTATTGTAGTGTTTACTTATGGTGGTATTGTAGTGTTTATGGTGGTATTGTAGTGTTTACTTATGGTGGTATTGTATTGTTTACTTATGGTGGTATTGTAGTGTTTACTTGTGGTGGTATTGTAGTGTTTACTTATGGTGGTATTGTAGTGTTTACTTATGGTGGTATTGTAGTGTTTACTTGTGGTGGTATTGTAGTGTTTACTTGTGGTGGTATTGTAGTGTTTACTTATGGTGGTATTGTAGTGTTTACTTATGGTGGTATTGTAGTGTTTACTTATGGTGGTATTGTAGTGTTTGCTTGTGGTGGTATTGTAGTGTTTACTTGTGGTGGTATTGTAGTGTTTACTTATGGTAGTATTGTAGTGTTTACTTATGGTGGTATTGTAGTGTTTACTTATGGTGGTATTGTAGTGTTTACTTATGGTGGTATTGTAGTGTTTACTTATGGTAGTATTGTAGTGTTTACTTATGGTGGTATTGTAGTGTTTACTTATGGTGGTATTGTAGTGTTTGCTTGTGGTGGTATTGTAGTGTTTACTTATGGTGGTATTGTAGTGTTTGCTTGTGGTGGTATTGTAGTGTTTACTTATGGTGGTATTGTAGTGTTTACTTATGGTGGTATTGTAGTGTTTGCTTGTGGTGGTATTGTAGTGTTTACTTATGGTGGTATTGTAGTGTTTACTTATGGTGGTATTGTAGTGTTTGCTTGTGGTGGTATTGTAGTGTTTACTTATGGTGGTATTGTAGTGTTTACTTATGGTGGTATTGTAGTGTTTGCTTGTGGTGGTATTGTAGTGTTTACTTATGGTGGTATTGTAGTGTTTACTTATGGTGGTATTGTAGTGTTTACTTGTGGTGGTATTGTAGTGTTTACTTATGGTGGTATTGTAGTGTTTACTTATGGTGGTATTGTGGTGTTTACTTGTGGTGGTATTGTAGTGTTTACTTATGGTGGTATTGTAGTGTTTATTTGTGGTGGTATTGTAGTGTTTACTTATGGTGGTATTGTATTGTTTACTTATGGTGGTATTGTAGTGTTTACTTGTGGTGGTATTGTAGTGTTTATAAAGTGTTATTTGCTTTAGTTTGTTCGAGCTGTGTATCCGGCTGGTCAGATTAGATAGAACCTAACCTAACCTAACACACTGTGTAATATAATGTTAACTGTAGCATTTAGAATTAACACAGGTAGTCAAATTTTTATCACTGCGGACGATACAATGCACTTAAAAAAATACTCTTTCGCGAAAAAAATCCACCCGAGCAGAAAAGGCGAGGATTAGGTTGATTAATCCCGGCCAGAAATAGAAAAAAAATCCCTGTAATTTTTTTTGTGTTGTTGGGAGGATTAGCGACTAATTCCAAGTAAATCTCTGATATTTCCCTTTTTCTCGGTAATTCCTGTAATGTGTTAAATTTTTCACACAAATTTAGATAAACCAATTGGATAAAGTTGTAAATTATTCGGAGATAAAACTCACGAGAACAGGTAGTGAGAGTTGTGAGTTGTTGGTGGAGGAAGATTACAAGTGAGGATCATCCCACCACACAACACCTATCTCACCACCACCACCACACCTAACTCAGCACCTATTACCACACACCACCACCACCACCACACACCGCCACCACCACTACTACCACTCAACACCACCACTACTACCACTCAACACCACCACTACACAACACCTGCCACACTTTCATTACAACAGTATCCCGGTGTTAGTCATAAAGGCACGCCAGCACAGTGATATTTTCGGAAAAAATGTGTTGTTTAATGTTGATATTTAAGATGCAAGAACCATAACCATATGACTGGTGCTCTTATATAATGAAAATGTGCAGCTGACACCACCAAAATGAGTTTACTTTATTATTATTAACTAATCTGCAAATAGAGTTTAACAATGTTCATATTATTATTTTTTTTACATCTAATACAGTTAACATTTATTATAACGGGTATGGTATAATACTGCTACTAATGATAATTATAATAACAATAAATAATAATAATAATAATAATAATGATAATGGTAATGACAATAATAGTAACTACAACAACAACAATAATAATCATGATAATAATAATAATAATAATAACGATGATGATGATGATGACACACACACACCTTGACGTAGCTCTTCACTTATATCAATAAGTTCATCTGTACATTGTCCTCGTAGTCTCCAGTCTTAATCTATACCTTTATGACGTGGGTTATGGTCGTGGGTTGTGGGTCGTAAAAGTTGATAGGTCATTTACTGTTATTACCAAACACCTCTCTCTCTCTCTCTCTCTCCAGAAATATGAGAAGAACCATCGAACTGCAGACAAATTCCCTTGAGCTTTACCTAATCTTATTCTTTTTCTCTCCTTCCTTTCTCTCTTTCTCTCTCCCTCTTTCTCTCTCTTTCCAGATATCCAAATTTGCTTTTGGTTAGTCGTGAATTATATTGGTAAGAAAAACCATCACTTTGTAAGATTATGCTGTGAGCTTTACATAAGTTATCGGGGGAATCTGGGACACATCGGAGGTACTGAAGAATTATGGTTAACTCGCTTGATATTGCTTTTGAGAGAGAGAGCGAGAGAGAGCTACCTCCTCCACCACACCACCACAATGTTGACCATCCTAGCTACCACACCACCATAACGTTGACCATTCTAGGTACCACACCACCCCATAACACTGACCATCCTAGCTTCCACACCACCACAGCGCTGGTCCCTCACGCTTGAACTTGACTCACGGTAGTTTCTCCTCCTTTCAAGGGCATCACTGAGAAAAATCTAAGCCATCTGAGAGTGTTGAAGATACACCTCACCACCAAGGAGAAACACTTTATGTAACATAGTGTCCAATTCTCTATAATACGGACTGCTTTGTTTACGTGTGGCCGAGAAATAGTGCAGCGGGAGTGTGTTTAAAGATTCTCAGTTTACTGTTTATGAGTTTACTGAAATGTGAGACTAAAAAAGAATTATCTAAGAGCATCTTATAGTTGTTTGTAGATATATACTTTGTTTACTTATATATATATATATATATATATATATATATATATATATATATATATATATATATATATATATATATATATATATATATATATATATATATATATATGTGTGTGTGTGGCTAAAATAAAATTATAGGAAGATTGGATTAGTTATATAAATACTTGGAGTTGAATTATCACAAAAGAAGATCAATTTATCGTCAATATACTTTGAGCTTTACTATTTTAAAAGATCAAATATATTGCCTTTATATAAATACTTTAAGTTTACTAATATATGTAACTAAACGTAAATCATCCTAAAGGAAACTGAAATTGATAGTGTATATATTTATCCTCAAATGTCTACAATAACTGTAGTTGTGTTGCAGTAAAAGGCTATGAGGGTCACAAGTCACTGCAACCGTTTAATTTTTTTAACACAACAAACACGGGAGCCTTAGTGCCTGGCTATATACTACTGTTATACTAGAGAGAGAGAGAGAGAGGCAACATTTCCACCAAGACTCACATAAGAAACAGAAGGTTCAGTTTACAATCGAATTTCCAATAACAATCACAGTTAACGTTTTCTCAACCCGAGATTAAGCAGTTGTCATACCGAGTTATATACATATTTTGTTTCTGTATGATGATGATACCTGGTGTATGTGTGTGTGGGGGGGGGGGAAGACAGCTCAAATTAAAACAATATATTTTAAGTACACTCTTTTTCCGTATTTAGATTAAAAAAAAGCGACAACTTATGGATTGGAAATGTTTGAACATTATACTTATTAGTATATAATAATTGGTGGGAAAGGTCAAGTATGATTCGTTTATAAACACCGACGTCAACACTCAGGGTATCACCAGGTCAGTAGCACTAATTCTCACGGGTGAAAAATATAAAAAACAAAAGCTATAATTATATTCCTTTTCTGCAGGTTGTTGGTCTCTGGGGAAATTAGGAGTGATAAATGACTGAAGATGTGAATTACACGAAAGCGCTTGGGAACTTCGTGTTTTCTTCTTTCCTTGTGGTTATCAGCATATACCTAGATCACGCGCACCTACAGTGATTTACTTGCATATATATATATATATATATATATATATATATATATATATATATATATATATATATATATATATATATATATATATATATATATATATTATTTCCTGTAGTAGTTTGAAAGTTCCTGATATTAGTAAAACTATTTCATTCAAAAACCTTGTACGAGCAATAGGTAACTGAGACGGCTATGGTGTTGATGAACGCCGATGAGACTACCTCCCTTGTACTCATTATTATCGGTGGGAAAACTAGGGTAAAGAAATTCATATAGCATCTAGTCGTCCAGTATTCCAAATGCCTTTCACTTAACTTACGATAATGGCCTCCCTGGGGTCCAAATAGTGACGCGTCCTTACCATGATGGTCAGCCAGCTCTCTCTCATCTCCGTGTAGTCTGGGAGAGGATTGCACTACCTCCGGCCACCTGCTACTTACCAGGAATGGGACGCTTGTCACTGTGTTAATACCAGGGGCAAATCCCGGGACTTGTAATTTGCTACAATTGTTGGGGTTTATGGTCACATTTGCAAATACTGTATTCAGCAGGCGAGGTGCGGACGTTGTTGAGGGGGGCGTGACTCTGTGCTGTACTGTACCGTACATGGCCTCCCACAGTGACCTCGACTGGTTACGGTAAGTGGGGAGCAACTCAACGATAGGGAGGCGGCAGTAGAGACCCACAAACACGCCCCGAACACAGTACTGTATAGTCTCCGAGGTGTCAAGGGGATGGTGTTACCATCTGGCATTATAGATATGATAATCCCGAGGTGCTCTCAGTCCACCTAGCTGTAATTGGGGAAGTGAAGGCCGTTGAGTGCAGTCTTGGCTACACGGCCTCCTTTACTTTCCGAAGACATGCTATGTAGTGTGCCGTATCCACACTGTCCCTAACTGGCAGCCATGTCTATGGGACTCACTATCACTTTTTCACAATTGAGTAACAACTCGAACACCTTCAGACAATCGCTCTTCTTAGGCAAAGGGTGGTCAGGCAGGAGCCCGACAGCTGCCACAGATCGCTGGACTTTAATGTAGCACAAAATGTCCGACACAGCTTACACGAAACAGATGACGATCCAAACATTTTCAGTTCGTAATTCGCTAATCCGTGGCCAACTGAGCTATAGCGTGAAGTGCTCTTAAAACTCCACATACCTGCCGCCTCGCATGCTGTAAAAACATACAATGCTCCGGAAAACGCACCAAATATTTTGTAAACGACTCTAAAGTATTTTAACGAGGGTTTTACATCATCAGTAAACAGAAAGGTATTAAACCTTCAGCAAACATTGTATATGCATACTGCATGAAATATGACCTATAATGTTGTTAACACTGAACAAACTGAAAAAGACTTAAAAGAATAATATTTCTTTTTGCAACCGACCTTTTTACACATCACTTTAGCTCGTGTTGTTATACAATACTGTTGTTAGGGTAATGTTTTAATATTTGCAAGACGAATGTGAATTTGTTGCCATCCGGTATAACTTACTGTACACTCCCATACTTAGTGTACATTATGTAAGAGAAAATAAACAGTTATAAACAGTAAGATAAACAATAAAAGTAAAAGTAAATTGTCCTTTTACAGATAAAGTTTACTGCAACACGAGGCAACTTCACTCAGCTGATCGTACGCGGGTGGACGGTGAGGCGAAGGAGTTCTTCTCTGGCTGGTTCACACGGGGATGATGATTACTGTCTTCCTGTGTATCGTCTGCTCTGCCTCCTCCTTATTTCCACTTTCACCGGTATTGTTTTTTCTTTCTGTTTTCGATTTTGTTTTATTATTTGTATTTTTAACTAAATATTTTCCAGATATTTTGGTTATCTAATACTTTCAAATATGTGAAATTTGGATATATGAGATAGCGCTGAGACAAGGGCGTTAAGGCCGATGTAACCCATATATAGGGTCACAGTTAGCCATGACTAGTTCTCCATAATGCCCACACACCCATAGTACCCACACACTATCCACACACTACCTACACACTCACACAAGGATATACAGTGAAATAAACTGCTGTACCTAAATATTATGTAACTCAAAATATATTCCCAAAACAGCACGTTTACAGTTGAAAATAATAAAAGCATAAATAATACAAACAAAATCAATTAATATGTTTTTTATTATTTTTAAATATCAGAAATGTTGGGTCAACGCTTCTTGTTGTTCTTTGTCTTTTTCCCAGTGAAGATGTAGTCTCCCCATGGCAGGTACTGGTCCTTTTGTACATGGCAGAAAGTGGTAGTTTCCTTCTTCTTCTTGTTGTTTTGAGGTTTAGTGTGCTTTGTGGTCTGCAGTTTGTTAGATCGGGGGCCCTTCTCCTTCACCTGGCAAGGCTTCACCTCAACCTTTGAAACTTTTGTTACAGTGCGTCGGAACACCATTGTGATTTACTGACACTAACAGCTCTCTCACTGAGGTCAAATCAAAATTTGACCATACAGAAAGAATTACGGTTTAATAAGGTTGGAATTTAAAGAAATTGACAACAAAATGAAGCTCTGTTTATCACTATAGTGTTGAGGACTGGTGTTTGTAGAGATGATGGATGGTGTTATAATATGTAGTGATGATGATGTTATATAGTGATGGTGTTATATGTAGTGATGAAGGATGGCGTTATATGTAGTAATGATGGATGGTGTTATATGTAGTGATGATAGGAGGGTAATATATGTAGTGATGATGAATGGTGTTATATATAGTGATGATGCATGATGATATATGTAGTGATGATGGTTGGTGTTATATGTAGTGATGCTGGATGGTGTTATATGTAGTGATGATGGATAGAGTTATATGTAGTGATGATGGATGATGTTATATGTAGTGATGATGGGTGGTGTTATATGTAGTGATGTTGGATGATGTTATATGTAGTGATGATGGATGATATTATATGTAGTGATGATAGGATGGTTCTATATGTAGTGATGGATGGTGTTATATGTAGTGATGATGGATGATGTTATATGTAGTGATGATAGGATGGTTTTATATGTAGTGATGATGGATAGAGTTATATGTAGTGATGATGGATGATGTTATATGTAGTGATGATGGGTGGTGTTATATGTAGTGATGTTGGATGGTGTTATATGTAGTGATGATGGATGTTATTATATGTAGTGATGATAGGTTGGTTTTATATGTAGTGATGATGCATGGTGTTATATGTAGTGATGATGCATGATGTTATATGTAGTGATGATGGGTGGTGTTATATGTAGTGAAGCTGGATGGTGTCATATGTAGTGATGATGGATGGAGTTATATGTAGATATTATATGTAGTGATGATAGGTTGGTTTTATATGTAGTGTTCATGGATGGTGTTATATGTAGTGATGATGCATGATGTTATATGTAGTGATGATGGGTGGTGTTATATGTAGTGATGCTGGATGGTGTCTTATGTAGTGATGATGGATGGAGTTATATGTAGTGATGATGGATGATGTTATATGTAGTGATGATGGTTGGTGTTATATGTAGTGATGTTGGATGGTGTTATATGTCGTGATGGATGGTTCTATATGTACTGATGGTGGATGGTGTTATATGTAGTGATGATGGATCGTGTTATATGTAGTGATAATGGATAGTGTTATATATAGTGATGATGATGGATGGTGTTATAAGTAGTGATGATGGATGTTATATGTAGTGATGAAGGATGGTGTTAGTGAAGATTGTGAAGTGAGATGTAGTGAAGATTGTGAAGTGAGGTGTAGTGAAGATTGTGAAGTGAGATGTAGTGAAGATTGAGAAGTGAGATGTGGCGAAGATTGTTAAGTGAGATGTAGTGAAGATTGTGAAGTGAGATGTAGTGAAGATTGTGAAGTGAGATGTAGTGAAGATTGTGAAGTGACATGTAGTGAAGATTGTGAAGTGAGATTTAGTGAAGATTGTGAAGTGAGATGTAGTGAAGATTGTGAAGTGAGATGTAGTGAAGATTGTGAAGTGAGATGTAGTGAAGATTGTGAAGTGAGATGTAGTGAAGATTGTGAAGTGAGGTGTAGTGAAGATTGTGAAGTGAGATGTAGTGAAGATTGTGAAGTGAGATGTAGCGAAGATTGTGAAGTGAGATGTAGTGAAGATTGTAAAGTGAGATGTGGTGAAGATTGTGAAGTGAGATGTAGTGAAGATTGTGAAGTGAGATGTAGTGAAGATTGTGAAGTGAGATGTAGTGAAGATTGTGAAGTGAGATGTAGTGAAGATTGTGAAGTGAGATGTAGTGAAGATTGTAAAGTGGGATGTAGTGAAGATTGTGAAGTGAGATGTAGTGAAGA
>NW_024720916.1:0-12462 GCF_018991925.1 Homarus americanus | reverse complement strand
AGAGATGTACCTGAGTATCAGAGGTGTACCTGGGAGTGTCATTCGTACCTGGGAGTGTCAGGGGTGTAACTGGGAGTGTCAGAGGTGTACCTGTGAGTGTCAGAGGTGTAGCTGTGAGTGTCAGAGGTGTACCTGGGAGTGTCAGACTGTGTACCCTCATCTAACTCCCTAAAGTGACGCTCTCCGACAAGCGCCTGCTAAGGCGCTCTCTCTCTCCTTCATATCTACATTCACCTTTCCGTTCCGTATCCTTAGACAGCCGCTTAGATATTATAAATATTACCAGACTATGGTAGGATGTGAGGTGCATACTTTACACCGCAGTAGCTATTTTTCTCAGGTTGGGCACTCGCTATTGTTATCCACTGTGAACAATTGTGTATGGCATGGAAGCTTTGGTCTTGGCGGGAGGTGTAGTGAGGGGTTGTCAGACCACAGCTTACATCTCAGAAACTCTAGGCCTTCCCTAAGTCAAGTGTAGGGTAACTCTGCGGTTGACCAAGGATTGTAAACCAACTAGCTCCCCCTCCCATGTCACACATGTAAGAGGGCACCAGCCGGCTCTCTCCCAATATACACAATGTCCTACACCGCAGAGGGGGGCCAGTCTTGACCCGACATTAGGAGGGGTCAAGTGTAACTCTGCGGTCGACTAAGGATTGTAAATCAGCCTAGCTCCCCTCCCATGTGACATGTGGCCCCAACAAAACATGTAAGAAGGCACCAGTTGACCCTCTTCCGATATACAATAACCTACTCTCTGAACAAAGGCCGGACCTGACCTCACAATTAGCCAGGTCACTTGTAACCCTTGGAGCCCAACTCAAGGCCTCTCGTGTTACACGGCCCCGCCTGACGACTTCTCCTTACATCTCAGAAACTCCAGTCTAGCCCGACGTTTGGGAAGTCAAGTGTAGGGGAACTCCCACGGTTGCTCTCCCAATATACACACGGCCCCACCTGATGACTTTCCCAGATAGTTCTGAAAAAGACCAGGCCTGACCGCACATTTGCGGGGTCAAATGTAAGGAGACCCTTCGCCGCCCCCCCCCCCAGGCCAGCTGAACCTGACGGCTCGCATCCCAATATATAGGACGTCCTGGTCCTCCCTCGAGCGATTTGGCAGAGAAGCAGTTGTCTTGTAACTAGTGAGGGCCAGCTACCACGTCCCCAGTCCCGCTCGAGAGAAGCCCACCACTAAGTGTAACGAAGTCTCAGCTGGGTCCATCGACAAAGTGCTGTCAACTCCACGTGTAACAGTAAGTGCTGGCTGTGTAGACTGTAGAAGTGCAGTGATCCCGAACCTCCCCAACGATCGACTTAGTGAAGTGCCCATTTTAATTGTGAGGTTAGGTTATACGAGAATACCATAGTCTATCATAAATTGTGTACGAACCCCCCCTATTAATCCCCCCTATTGAACTAGTAAAATAAAGCTGTAACACGCATTGGTGTTTTATATACTACACTTGTACTGTGCCTGTGGTAATATACAGTGTTGACATCATACCCTCGAGACACGCTACCATTTCCTCTCGCTATAATACTCTACTACTATAAACTCCTAACTTACCTCTTCATGTGAGATTTTGTCTCATTACACAGAGGTGTACCTGGGGGTGTCAGAGGCGTACCTGGGAGTGTCAGATGTGTACCTGGGAGTGTCAGAGGAGTACCTGGGAGTGTCAGAGGAGTACCTGGAAGTGTCTGAGGTGTACCTGGGAGTGTCTGAGGTGTACCTGGGAGTGTCAAAGGAGAACCAGGGAGTGTCAGAGATGTACCTGGGAGTGTCAGAGGTGAACCAAGGAGTGTCAGATGAGTACCAGGGAGTGTCACATGTGTACCTGGGAGTGTCAGAGGTGTACCTGGGAGTATCGGTGGTGTACCTGGGAGTGTCGGAGGTGTTCCTGGGAGTGTCAGTTGTTACGAACCCCTCCCCCCCGCACTACGAACCACGCCATCTATTGTCCTGATCTACCTACCCACCACCACGAGCAACGCCATCTAGGGACGAGACACGTGTATGACTCGTCTTAGTTACCACTCCGAGGTTTCCCTTCTCCATATCCTGGGTTGCGTCACCTCCTCAAAGTCTTCTTTGTCAGCTCCAATTCGAGGAGAGGGACTTGGCTCTGGGAAGTGACCACAGGATCATCTATCCTCTAAACCTACGTGCAGTGACTACCTACCGTCTTCTACAATACTCAGCCTTACTCGTCAGCCATCTCAGCTCCTCACTTAAGTACTTATATGTTGTATTAACTCCCCCACGTCCACTTGCTTCAAGATTGTTTTATGTTTATTAATATGTATATACTGTTAATGTTTAGGTTAAGTTTGGTTAAGGGTAATTTATAAGCTGAATATTTTGTTAAGGGATTTATGGTACTCTATTATATACAACGAAAACTCGCATCCTTTGTCTACCCTTTTATAGTCCGATTGTCTTTGTTTTTTTTATTGTTGTTACCTGTTGGGATCTGGGTAGACGTATAACTATATTCTAAATCCCCAACTCGTAACAAATGGCGACCGTGACAGGATACGACCTTAAGTACCATATTCCTTCCTCCCTTGTTACTCGGTGTTAATTATTCCTCCCAGTCACTTCTGTTCACAATTGCTTTACGGTAGTTTAAAGTTTCCTACATATGTGTGTGCATATATTGGTATTATCGTATAGTAAGAGTGACAGACGTAGGATATTAGGTTCCAAGTGTCATAAGGCTTACCTGTTATTACCCGTGGCAGTTGTGTAGTAAGTCTTATCGAGTGTTGGGAAGAATCCGGATCTGTTTAATGCCGTACCCTCACTCCAGAGTAGGTTGTTCCATAGTCACTAGTTTACGGTGAAGTGATATCTTGGGACGCCACGCCCTACCAGGACCCCATAATTATAAAGCCTCAATTATTGTTCTTCTCATTATCTCATTCAGGGTCAATCATACCATTTATCAGGGTTGTTAATCCGGATCTTTATATTAATGCCGTAATACGCCCTACCTCTTTCAAGTATATCAAGGTTGTTAATCCGGATCTTTATATTTATGCCGTAATACGCCCTACCTCTTTCAAGTCTCTTATCCTTATCTAAGGATCTTCTCAGAAGAACAATAATCATAAGTGTAATTTCCCTAGGTATAACTTGGTTAGTTTTCGGGACTTTCTGGTTATCCACTGCCGTGATATTTTCTAGGGTTATCCACTTATCTTATCTTTGGACCATTAGTTAATTTATCCTATTTTTCTTAACAATGGCCACCTCAGGTTTTGATCTCCAGGATTTTATTGAAAATCCTTCCGTAGCTAAATTACGTGTTAATATCCTGAAGAAAGAATGGAAAGAAATAGCCAACTATTATAATATCCCATTTTCACAGCAACTGACTAAGGAAATGTTAAAAAATCATGTGATTGAAGTGCTGGTTCAACATGAAGTTTTAAAAGAATCCGCTGTTGACAGATTAACGCCCATGTCCAAGAAACTTCAACCACTATCCACCACCCCTCCTCACTCAGAAGTTGCTTCAGGTCTGGCTAGCCCTCAAGAAAAAACACAACGAATAGACGCCTTGGAACTAGAACGAGCTAGGTTCGAGTTCCAAATCAAAATGAAAGAACTCGAGTTGGAACAGGCCAAGTTGGAGCAGCAGGCCAAGTTGGAGCCTGAAGAAAGGTCGGAACAGGCCAAGTTGCAGCATGAAGAAAAGTTGGAACAGGCCAAGTTGGAACAGGCCAAGTTGGAGCAAAAGTTGGAGCATGAGGAAATGATGGAACGGGCCAAGTTGGAGCAGGAGGTTAGACTGAAAGAACTACAGGTAAGAGAGATAGAAGTCACCTTAACATCCGAGTTTAGATCAAAAGAAGTGGCATTAAGAGAGAAACTAGCTGCTTTTAACCCTGCTACCGCTTCTTCCCTTGTTCCTGGGTTTGATGAATCCGATATGGACGGGTCATTTAGGACTTTTGAGAAATAGCCGAAGAATGAGTGGCCAAAGGACCAGTGTGTCAGTGTTAGTTCCTAAATTATATGGTAAGGCTCGTAGAGTTTATAAATTGCTTAGACCAGACTGATGACTATGATAACGTAAAAAAGAATGAGTCTCTCACCTCTTATGCTATCACGCCAGATGGATACCGGCAGAAGTTTCCTGTAAACTAACCAAACCATTTTCCACACCTTTTGCTGCTGAGTTTGCTCAAGAAAAGCTTAGGTTTTTAAGAAGTGGTTAGAGGTTACAGAGACCTCCACATTTTCAGATTTGTTAAATTTGTAGTCCTGAGGAGTGGAAGAGCAAGATACCATTTCACATCTTGGAAGCATGTGGAGGAGCTGTGAGAGGTTAATTTAGGGCGTGCTGCTGAGCTGGGCTGATGCGGTACGCTTTGTTGGTGGAGTCACTGGGCAGTAGAGAAATGGTACTTTCCGACATGTTAGGTCCTCCTCTGATGATAACCTTGGGGACGTGAGTGGTAGGTCGAAAGGTCCCACACCTACCCCCCCTGATGCAACCAAGTTTTATTGTTCTTACTGTAAAACCCAGGCCATACGATCCAGTCTTGTAAACACCAAAAGTGTCGAACTGCTAAAAAGTAGTTCCCTGGATCCCAAATCCAAACCAATAGCAAACACCAATGTGGAAAGGCCCCATCAGGATCTCTTCTCTTCATTCACCTATGAGGGAAAAATTTCAATCATAGAGGGGTCTCGTTCTTCCCCTATTCGTATACTACGTGATACGGGCGCAGCACAATCTATCCTCCTGTTTAACGTCATTCCTGATATATCTACCGCATTTACTAATGAGAGTGTTCTAATTTCGGATCTCTCATCCCATTCTTCCTATCCTTTAGCTAAAGTGCACCTCCAATGTCCCTTGATTACTGGGGAAGTGCAAATAGCCATAAGGAAAGACCCAATGCCTGTGTGCGGCATTCATTTATTATTGGGTAACGACTTGGTAGGAGATCTAGTGGTTCCTAACATAAAGACAGTCGACTCTCCCTTACCTGTCAACTCCACCACTGACCTTAAAGAAACTATTCCTCATCTTTTCCCATCTTGTGCTGTCACCCGGTCACAGAGTGTGCGAAATGGGCCCTCTTTATCTAAAACCACCTCCAATATCTTACTACCCACAGAAAATCTGTACAATAAGACTATTAGTAAGGATGAGCTCATTACAGCCCAACAATCTGATCCATCTTTGTTCAAACAGGTGATGAAAGACCTCCGTGTGGACCATTGTACATCTTCGGCTTACCACCCACCGTCCCAAGGTTGCTTGGAACGGTTCCATCAAACTTTCAAATCAATGCTCAAAAAATACTGTATAGAACACCAAACGGAATGGGATGAAAGCATAGACTTGTTACTCTTTGCCATCAGGGAATGTCCCCAGGAGTCATTGGGTTTCTCCCCGTTCGAGTTACTATATGGGAGACAAATTAGGGGACCCCTTAAAATAGTAAAGGAGCAGTGGTTTGACACTCCATCTATTAAGCCCGCAACAGTTTCCCAATACATTGACACTTTACGGGACAAATTAACTGAAGTCCGAACCATTGCTCAGTCAAACTTAAAAAAGTCCAAGAAAAAATGGTGAAGTCCCAACCTAAATTAGTTAAAAGATCATTTTCTCCAGGTGACAAAGTGTTACTCTTTCTACCCATTCCAGGCTCTCCCCTTAAAAGCAAGTTTACTGGTCCCTATATAGTTGCTAATAAACTATTCCTCTCAACTATATAGTCCATACCCTGATCGCAGAAAAAGATTCACAACTTGTTCACATTAATCTCATGAAATCCTTTACCGCCCAGGCAGTCAGAGGAAGACATCCTAGAGGCTATAAGTCAACCTGTATTGCATACGGTTTTGGTTAGCCGGAGCCGGAGACAGATGACATGGACCTATTGGGAGAATTTAGGACTTCCTTCTACCCAAAGAAAAACCCCTAACAGTCACATACTCAACAACTTGGATGAGTATTTTTCTGTTCTGAATCCATCTCAAGCAAAAGATCTCACTGTTATTATCAACATTTCCTAAAGTCACATCAGACCTCCCAGGTTTTTGCAATATACTTAAACATGATATTAAGCTAATCTCGGATGATGTACAACCCATTAGGCAATCAGCCTATCGACTAAATCCACAAAAAAAAAAGAGATTATGAAAAAGGAGGTAGATTTTTTTGTTAAAACATAACTTAGCTGAGCCTAGTACCTCCCCCTGGGCTTCACCTTGCCTTCTCATTCCAAAACCCGATGGCACTTTTCGTTTCTGTACCGATTATCGTAAAGTGAACTGGTGTCACTGTCTCAGACTCCTACCCTTTACCTTTTAATTGAAGATATAATAGACAGCATAGGCTGTGCCAAATTTTATCAGCATGGTGGACTTTATTGAAAGGATATTATCAAGGGACTCACGGATAGGGCCAAAAATAATCTTTGCATTTATAACTCCATTTGGTCTTTTCAATATTTGGTTATGACGTTTGGCTTTTCTAATGCTCCGGCCACATTCCAGAGGGCCATCAACTTCCTAATTCAGGACCTAGGTGGGACGTTCGCCTACCTGGATGACCTGGTGGTGGTGTCGGACAGCTGGGACGAACATCTGGTGCGTTTGGAGATACTATTTGCACGACTGCAAGAGACTGGATTCACCATAAACCTGGCTAAATCTGCTTTTGGCCGGGCCTCAGTGACTTACCTGGGACACATCGTTGGGCATGGTATGGTGAGACCCAAGGACGCAAACGTTAGGAGCTGATTCTTGTCCTTTTCCCCACTCCAAGGACGGAGGAAGGAACCCTGCGCTTCCCTGGGGATGTGCGCCACTGTCGGTTCTGCAGTAATCTCTCCAGCGTGGCCGGACCCCCACAGACCTTACCAGTTCTGCGGTCCTCATATCTGGAACCAGAGGTGCGACCAGTCTTTCCACCACACCTCAAAGCCTTCCTTGCCTCCAAGCCTGTAGTCCAATTTCCGACTCCCCGCCCTTCCATCTGCAAATCGACGCTAGTGGTGTCGGAGTGGGGGCTGTGCCCTACAACCCGACCCAACCACTGATGTTCTTCACCCTGTAGTATTATTATGGCCTGCCAAGTTGAAAAACATCAGACCAACTACTGACCATAGAGAAGGAGGCCTTTGGCTCTGGTGTTGGCAATAAAGAAGTTTGAATGTTACCCAGTCTTGCCCACAAACAACCCCAGTCTTCACCGACCATAACCCACTCACGTTCATCCAAACCAACAAGACCTCCAACCAGCGAATCCTCCGCTGGGCTCTCCTCACCCAGCCCTATAATCTACAAGTCCGGCACATAAAGGGGGTCGATAACCTGATTGCAGACTCCTTATCCCGAGCTCCAGTGGAAATGCAGCAGCTACTCTCCAGACGCACCAGTTGATCACCTCCTTCGCGCCAGCACTACGGAGGTCTTTGGAGGGGGGGTGTTACGAACCCCTCCACCCAGCACTACGAAGCACGCCATCTATTGTCCTGATCTACCTACCCACCACCACGAGCAACGCCATCTAGGGACGAGACACGTGTATGACTCGTCTTAGTTACCACTCCGAGGTTTCCCTTCTCCATATCCTGGGTTGCGTCACCTCCTCAAAGTCTTCTTTGTCGGCTCCAATTCGAGGAGAGGGACTTGGCTCTGGGAAGTGACCACAGGATCATCTATCCTCTAAACCTACGTGCAGTGACTACCTACCGTCTTCTACAATACTCAGCCTTACTCGTCAGCCATCTCAGCTCCTCACTTAAGTACATGTATCTTGTATTACCTCCCCCACGTCCACTTGCTTCAAAATTGTTTATGTTGTATTAATATGTATATACTGTTACTGTTTAGGTTAAGTTTGGTTAAGGGTAATTTATAAGCTGAATATTTTGTTAAGGGATTTATGGTACTCTATTATATACAACGAAAACTCGCATCCTTTGTCTACCCTTTTATAGTCCGATGGTTCTTTTTGGTTTATTGCTGTTACCTGTTGGGATCTGCAGACGTATAACTATATTCCTAAATCCCCAACTCGTAACAACCCTCAATTGACTTTTGACAGTCTCCCACTGCTGCGTGGCGTAATTTCGATTATTTCGTATAATATTGTTTTTAAGTACCAACGACCTCAATTGACTTTTGACAGTCTCCCATTCGCTATGTGGCGATTCTCGGAATACTTGGTAAAATATTGTTATAAAGTACTAAATCGACCCTCAATTGACTTTGACAGTCTCCCACTGGGTGTGTGGCGATTCTTGGACTATTTCGTATAATATTGTTATAAATTACTAAATCGACCCTCAATTGACTTTGACAGTCTCCCACTCAAGATGTGGCGATTCTCTGATTATTTCGTATAATATTGTTTTTAAGTACTAAATCGACCCTCAATTGACTTTGACAGTCTCCCACAGGGTGTGTGGCGATTCTCGGATTATTTTGTATAATATTGTTCTTAAGTACTAAATCGGCCCTCAATTGACTTCGACAGTCTCCCACTCGGTGTGTGGCGATTCTCGGATTATTTCGTATAATATTGTTCTTAATTACTAAATCGACCCTCAATTGACTTTGAGAGTCTACCACTGGGTGTGTGGCGATTCTCTGATTATTTCGTATAATATTGTTCTTAAGTACTAAATCGACCCTCAATTGACTTTGACAGTCTCCCACTCGTTGTGTGGCGATTCTCGGATTATTTGGTAAAATATTGTTATAAATTACTAAATCGACCCTCAATTGACTTTGGCAGTCTCCCACTGGGTGTGTGGCGATTCTCGGATTATTTCGATTAATATTGTTATAAAGTACTAAATCGACCCTCAATTGACGTTGACAGTCTCCCACTCGGTGTGTGGCGATTCTCGAATTATTTCTTATAATATTGTTCTTAAGTACTAAATCGACCCTCAATTGACTTTGACAGTCTCCCACTGGGTGTGTGGCGATTCTCGGATTATTTCGTATAATATTGTTATAAAGTACTAAATCGACCCTCAATTAACTTTCACAGTCTCCCACAGGGTGTGTGGCGATTCTCGGATTATTTCGTATATTATTGTTATAAAGTACTAAATCGACCCTCAATTGACTTTGACAGTCTCCCACTCAGTGTGTGGCGATTCCCGGATTATTTCGTATATTATTGTTATAAAGTACTAAATCGACCCTCAATTGACTTTGACAGTCTCCCACAGGGTGTGTGGCGATTCTCGGATTATTTTGTATAATATTGTTCTTAAGTACTTAATCGACCCTCAATTGACTTTGAGAGTCTCCCACGCGGTGTGTGGCGATTCTCGGATTACTTCGTATAATATTGTTATAAAGTACTAAACCGACCCTCAATTGACTTTGAAAGTCTCCCAGTCGTTGTGTGGCGATTCTCGAATTATTTCGTATAATATTGTTCTTAAGTACTAAATCGACCCTCAATTGACTTTGAGAGTTTCCCACTCGGTGTGTGGCGATTCTCGGATTATTTCGTATAATATTGTTATAAAGTACTAAATCGACACTCAATTGACTTTGACAGTCTCCAATTCGCTATGTGGCGATTCTCGGATTACTTGGTAAAATATTGTTATAAACTACTAAATCGACCCTCAATTGACTTTGACAGTCTCCCACTAGGTGTGTGGCGATTCTCGGATTATTTGGTATAATATTGTTATAAAGTACTAAATCGACCCTCAATTGACTTTGAGAGTCTCCCACTCGGTGTGTGGCGATTCTCGGATCACTTGGTAAAATATTGTTATAAAGTACTAAATCGACCCTCATTTGACTTTGAAAGTCTCCCAGTCGTTGTGTGGCGATTCTCGTATTATTTCGTATAATGTTGTTCTTAAGGACTAAATCGACCCTCAATTGACTTTGACAGTCTCCCACTCAGTGTGTGGCGATTCTCGGATTATTTCGTATAATATTGTTATAAAGTACTAAACCGACCCTTAATTGACTTTGCCAGTCTCCCACTGGGTGTGTGGCGATTCTCGGACTATTTCGTATAATATTGTTATAAATTACTAAATCGACCCTCAATTGACTTTGACAGTCTCCCACTCAAGGTGTGGCGATTCTCTGATTATTTCGTATAATATTGTTCTTAAGTACTAAATCGACCCTCAATTGACTTTGACAGTCTCCCACTCGGTGTGTGGCGATTCTCGGATTATTTGGTAAAATATTGTTATAAAGTACTAAATCGACCCTCAATTGACTTTGACAGTCTCCCACTGGCTGTGTGGCGATTCTCGGATTATTTCGTATAATATTGTTATAAAGTACTAAATCGACCTTCAATTGACTTTGACAGTCTCCCAGTCGGTGTGTGGCGATTGTAGGATTATTTTTTATATTATTGTTATAAAGTACTAAATCGACTCTCAATTGACTTTGAAAGTCTCCCACTTGTTGTGTGGCGATTCTCGTATTATTTCGTATTATATTGTTCTTAAGTACTAAATCGACCCTCAATTGACTTTTACAGTGTCCCACTCCTTGTGCGGCGATTCTCGAATTATTTCGTATGTTATTGTTATAAAGTACTAAATCGACCCTCAATTGACTTTGACAGTCTCCCACTCGCTATGTCGCGATTCTCGGATTACTTGGTAAAATATTGTTATAAAGTACTAAATCGACCCTCAATTGACTTTGACAGTCTCCCACTGAGTGTGTGGCGATTCTCGGATTATTTCGTATAATATTGTTATAAAGTACTAAATTGACCCTCAATTGACTTTGACAGTCTCCCACTGGGTGTTGCGATTTCCGGATTATTTCGTATAATATTGTTATAAAGTACTAAATCGACCCAAAAATGACTTTGACAGTCTCCCACTCGTTGTGTGGCGATTCTCGGATTATTTGGTAAATTATTGTTATAAATTACTAAATCGACTCTCAATTGACTTTGGCAGTCTCCCACTGGGTGTGTGGCGATTCTCGGATTATTTCGTATAATATTGTTATAAAGTACTAAATTGACCCTCAATTGAGTTTGACAGTCTCCCACTGGGTGTGTGTCGATTCTCGGATTATTTCGTATAATATTGTTTTAAAGTACTAAATCGACACTCAATTGACTATGACAGTCTCCCACTCGGTGTGTGGCGATTCTCGGATTATTTGGTAAAATATTGTTCTTAAGTACTAAATCGACCCTCAATTGACTTTGAGAGTCTCCCACTCGGTGTGTGGCGATTCTCGGATTATTTGGTAAAATATTGTTCTTAAGTACTAAATCGACCCTCATTTGACTTTGAAAGTCTCCCAGTCGTTGTGTGGCGATTCTCGTATTATTTCGTATAATGTTGTTCTTAAGGACTAAATCGACCCTCAATTGACTTTGACAGTCTCCCACTCAGTGTGTGGTGATTCTCGGATTATTTCGTATAATATTGTTATAAAGTACTAAACCGACCCTTAATTGACTTTGCCAGTCTCCCACTGGGTGTGTGGCGATTCTCGGACTATTTCGTATAATATTGTTATAAATTACTAAATCGACCCTCAATTGACTTTGACAGTCTCCCACTAGGTGTGTGGCGATTCTCGGATTATTTGGTATAATATTGTTATAAAGTACTAAATCGACCCTCAATTGACTTTGAGAGTCTCCCATTCGCTATGTGGCGATTCTCGGATTACTTGGTAAAATATTGTTATAAAGTATTAAATCGACCCTCAATTGACTTTGACAGTCTCCCACTGGGTGTGTGGCGATTCTCGGATTATTTCGTATAATATTGTTATAAAGTACTAAATCGACCCTCAATTGACTTTTGACAGTCTCCCACTGGGTGTGTGGCGATTCTCGGATTATTTCGTATAATATTGTTATAAAGTACTAAATCGACCACTGACTTTGGAGAGTCTCTCACTGGTGTGTATGCATTCTCGAATTTTGGTAAAAATATTGTTCTTAAGTACTAAATCGACCCCTCAATTGACTTTGAGAGTCTCTAATTGGTGTGTGGCGATTCTCGGATCACTTGGTAAAATATTGTTATAAAGTACTAAATCGACCCTCATTTGACTTTGAAAGTCTCCCAGTCGTTGTGTGGCGATTCTCGTATTATTTCGTATAATATTGTTCTTAAGGACTAAATCGACCCTCAATTGACTTTGACAGTCTCCCACAGGGTGTGTGGCGATTCTCGGATTATTTTGTATAATATTGTTCTTAAGTACTAAATCGACCCTCAATTGACTTTGAGAGTCTCCCACGCGGTGTGTGGCGATTCTCGGATTACTTCGTATAATATTGTTATAAAGTACTAAACCGACCCTCAATTGACTTTGAAAGTCTCCCAGTCGTTGTGTGGCGATTCTCGAATTATTTCGTATAATATTGTTCTTAAGTACTAAATCGACCCTCAATTGACTTTGAGAGTCTCCCACTCTGTGTGTGGCGATTCTCGGATTAT
>NW_024720915.1:0-29315 GCF_018991925.1 Homarus americanus | reverse complement strand
CTAGTGGGAGACTGTTAAAGTCAATTGAGGGTCGATTTAGTAATTTATAACAATATTTTACCCAATAATCCGAGAATCGCCACACAACGAGTGGGCGACAGTCAAAGTCAATTGAGGGTCGATTTAGCACTTTATAACAATATTATACAAAATAATCCGAGAATCGCCACACACTGAGTGGGAGCCTGTCAAAGTCAATTGAGGGTCGATTTAGTAATTTATAACAATATTTTACCCAATAATCCGAGAATCGCCACACAACGAGTGGGCGACATTCAAAGTCAATTGAGGGTCGATTTAGCACTTTACAACAATATTATCCGAAATAATCCGAGAATCGCCACACACCGAGTGGGACACTGTAAAAGTCAATTGAGGGTCGATTTAGTACTTAAGAACAATATTATACGTAATAATACGAGAATCGCCACACAACGAGTGGGAGACTCTCAAAGTCAATTGAGGGTCGGTTTAGTACTTTATAACAATATTATAAGAAGTAATCCGAGAATCGCCACACACTGAGTGGGAGACTGTCAAAGTCAATTGAGGGTCGATTTAGTACGTTATAACAATATTATAGGAAATAATCCGAGAATCGCCACACACCCAGTGGGAGACTGTCAGTCAAATGAAGGTCAATTTAGTACTTTTTTAACAATATTATACGAAATAATCCGAGAATCGCCACACACCCAGTGGGGGACTGTCAAAGTCAATTGAGAGTCGATTTAGTACTTTATAACAATATTATACCAAATAATCCGAGAATCGCCACATCTCGAGTGGGAGACTGTCAAAGTCAATTGAGGGTCGATTTAGTACTTTATAACAATATTATACGAAATAATCCGAGAATCGCCACACAGCCAGTGGGAGTCTGTCAAAGTCAATAGTCAATAGTCAATTTAGTACTTTATAACAAAATTATACGAAAAAATCCGAGAATCGCCACACACCTAGTGGGAGACTGTTAAAGTCAATTGAGGGTCGATTTAGTAATTTATAACAATATTTTACCCAATAATCCGAGAATCGCCACACAACGAGTGGGCGACAGTCAAAGTCAATTGAGGGTCGATTTAGCACTTTATAACAATATTATACAAAATAATCCGAGAATCGCCACACACTGAGTGGGAGCCTGTCAAAGTCAATTGAGGATCGATTTAGTTTTTTTTAACAATATTATACAAAATAATCCGAGAATCGCCACACACCCAGTGGGAGACTGTCAAAGTCAATTGAGGGTCGATTTAGTACTTTATAACAATATTATACGAAATAATCCAAGAATCGCCACACATCTTGTGGGAGACTGTCAAAGTCAACTGGGGGTCGATTTAGTACTTTATAACAATATTATACGAAATAATACGAGAATCGCCACACACCCAGTGGGAGACTGTCAGTCAAATGAGGGTCAATTTAGTACTTTATAACAATATTATACGAAATAATCCGAGAATCGCCACACACCCAGTGGGAGACTCTCAAAGTCAATTGAGGGTCAATTTAGTACTTTATAACAATATTATACGAAATAATCCGACAATCGCCACACACCGAGTGGGTGACTGTCAAAGTCAATTGAGTGTCGATTTTGTTCTTTATAACATTAATATACGAAATAATCCGAGAATCGCCACACACCCAGTGGGAGACTGTCAGTCAAATGAGGGTCAATTTAGTACTTTATAACAATATTATACGAAATATTCCGAGAATCGCAACACACCCAGTGGGAGACTGTCAAAGTCAATTGAGGGTCAATTTAGTACTTTATAACAATATTATACGAAATAATCCGAGAATCGCCACACATCCAGTGGGAGACTGTCAAAGTCAATTGAGGTCGATTTAGTACTTTATAACAATATTATACCAAATAATCGAGAATCACTACCCCGGTAAGGAGACTGTGGTATCATTAAAGTCGATTTAGTACTATAACAATATGCAGAAATAATCCGAAGAAATGCACTGTTGGAACTGTCAGTCAATGAGGAGTGGTAATCTTCTCTAAACGTATTATGCGAAATAGTCGAGAATCTCGAGTGTGAGACTTTCAAAGTCAATTGAGGGTCGATTTAGCACTTTATAACAATATTAAACGAAATAATCCGAGAATCGCCACACACAGAGTGGGAGACTCTCAAGCTCAATTGACGGTCGATTTAGTACTTAAGAACAATATTATACGAAATAATCCGACAATCGCGACACACCCAGAGGGATATTGTCAAAGTCAATTGAGGGTCAATTTAGTACTTTATAACAATATTATACCAAATAATCCGAGAATCGCTACACACCGAGTGGGAGACTGTCAAAGTCAATTGAGGGTCGATTTAGTACTCAAGAACAATATTGTACGAAATAATCCGAGAATCGCCACACACCCAGTGGGAAACTGTAAAAGTCAATTGAGGGTCGATTTAGTACATTATAACAATTATATACGAAATAATCCGAGAATCGCCACACACCCAGTGGGAGACTGTCAAAGTCAAGTGAGGATCAATTTAGTACTTTATAACAATATTATACGAAATAATCCGAGAATCGCCACACACCCAGTGGGAGACTTTCAAAGTCAATTGAGGGTCGATTTAGCACTTTATAACAATAATATACCAAATAATCCAAGAATCGCCACACACCGAGTGGGAGACTCTCAAAGTCAATTGAGGGTCAATTTTAGTACATTATAACAATATTATACGAAATAATCCGAGAATCGCCACACACCGAGTGGGTGACTTTCAAAGTCAATTGAGGGTCGATTTAGCACTTTATAACAATAATATACCAAATAATCCAAGAATCGCCACACACCGAGTGGGAGACTCTCAAAGTCAATTGAGGGTCAATTTTAGTACATTATAACAATATTATACGAAATAATCCGAGAATCGCCACACACCGAGTGGGAGACTTTCAAAGTCAATTGAGGGTCGATTTAGTACTTAAGAGCAATATTATACGAAATAATCCTAGAATCGACACACCGGTAGGGCTTCATCAAAGATCGGTGAGGTCGATTTAGTGCGCATAAGCAACCACTACTAATAATAGGGAATGTAAACTTTGATGTGGGACACTGTAAAAGTCAATTGAGGGTCGATTTAGTACTAAAGAACAAAATTATACGAAATAATACGAGAATCGCCACACAACGAGTGGGAGACTGTCAAAGTCAATTGAGGGTCGGTTTAGTACTTTATAACAATATTATACGAAGTAATCCGAGAATCGCCACACACTCAGTGGGAGACTTTCAAAGTCAATTGAGGGTCGATTTAGTACTTTATAACAATATTATATGAACTAATCCGAGAATCGCCACACACCAAGTGGGAGACTGTCAAAGTCAATTGGGGGTCGACTTAGTACTTTATAAAAATAATATACGAAATAATCCGAGAATCGCCACACACAGAGTGGGAGACTCTCAAAGTCAATTGAGGGTCGATTTAATACTTTATAATATACTTTATGCTAATATTATACGACATGATCCGAGAACCTTCACACCCTAGGGGTGGACTGTCAAAGTCAATTGAGGGTCGATTTAGTACATTATAACAATATTATTCGAAATAATCCGAGAATCGCCACACACCCAGTGGGAGACTGTCAAAGTCAATTGAGGGTCGATTTAGTACATTATAACAATATTATTCGAAATAATCCGAGAATCGCCACACACCCAGTGGGACACTGTCAACGTCAATTGAGGGTCGATTTAGTACTTTATAGCAATATTACACGAAATAATCCGAGAATCGCCACACACCGAGTGGGAGACTGTCAAGCTCAATTGACGGTCGATTTAGTACTTTAAAACACTATTATACGAAATAATCCGAGAATTGCCACACACCGAGTGGGAGACTGTCAAAGTCAATTGAGGGTCGATTTAGTACTTTATAACAATATTATACGAAATAATCCGAGAATCACCACACACCCAGTGGGAGAGTGTCAAAGTCAATTGAGGGTCGATTTAGTACTTTATAACAATATTATACGAAATAATCCGAGAATCGCCATACACCCAGTGGGAGACTGTCAGTCAAATGAGGGTCAATTTAGTACTATATAACAATATTATACGAAATAATCCGAGAATCTCCACACACCCAGTGGGAGACGTTCAAAGTCAATTGAGGGTCGATTTAGCACTTTATAACAATATTAAACGAAATAATCCGAGAATCGCCACACACAGAGTGGGAGACTGTCAAGCTCAATTGACGGTCGATTTTGTACTAAAGAACAATCTTATACGAAATAATCCGACAATCGCGACACACCCAGAGGGATATTATCAAAGTCAATTGAGGGTCAATTTAGTACTTTATAACAATATTATACCAAATAATCCGAGAATCGCTACACACCGAGTGGGAGACTGTCAAAGTCAATTGAGGGTCGATTTAATTGCTCAAAAGAACAATTGTATGAAACGTCCCTACTAGGGGTATTGTCCGCAAGAAATCAAACGAGGGGTCAGATTGTAGTACTTTATAACAATATTATGCCAAATAATCAAAGAAATCTTCCACCCGTTAGAGAACTGTCAAGAAGTCAATTGAGGGTCGATTTAGTACTCAAGAACAATATTGTACGAAATAATCCGAGAATCGCCACACGCAGTGGGAAACTGTAAAGAATCAATTGAAGGTCAATTATTTTATATAAACTACACGAAAATATAAATCAAAGGGTACTTACCCAGTGGAACTGTCAAGTCAAGTGAGGATCAATTTTAGTACTTAGCCATACAAAATAATCCAAAGAATCGCCACACACCCAGTGGGAGACTTTCAAAGTCAATTGAGGGTCGATTTAGCACTTTATAACAATAATTTACCAAATAATCCAAGAATCGCCACACACCGAGTGGGAGACTCTCAAAGTCAATTGAGGGTCAATTTTAGTACATTATAACAATATTATACGAAATAATCCGAGAATCGCCACACACCGAGTGGGAGACTTTCAAAGTCAATTGAGGGTCGATTTAGCACTTTATAACAATAATATACCAAATAATCCAAGAATCGCCACACACCCAGTGGGAGACTGTCAAAGTCAATTGAGGGTCGATTTAGTACATTATAACAATATTATTCGAAATAATCCGAGAATCGCCACACACCCAGTGGGACACTGTCAACGTCAATTGAGGGTCGATTTAGTACTTTATAACAATATTACACGAAATAATCCGAGAATCGCCACACACCGAGTGGGAGACTGTCAAGCTCAATTGACGGTCGATTTAGTACTTTAAAACACTATTATACGAAATAATCCGAGAATTGCCACACACCGAGTGGGAGACTGTCAAAGTCAATTGAGGGTCGATTTAGTACTTTATAACAATATTATACGAAATAATCCGAGAATCACCACACACCCAGTGGGAGACTGTCAAAGTCAATTGAGGGTCGATTTAGTACTTTATAACAATATTATACGAAATAATCCGAGAATCGCCACACACCCATTGGAAGACTGTCAAAGCCAAATGCGGGTCTATTTAGTACTTTATAACAATATTATACGAAATAAAGCGAGAATCGCCACACACCCAGTGGGAGACTGTCAGTGAAATGAGGGTCAATTTAGTACTTTATAACAATATTATACGAAATAATCCGAGAATAGCCACACACCCAGTGGGAGACTGTCAAAGTCAATTGAGGGGTCAATTTAGAACTTTATAATAATATTAAACGAAATAATCCGAGAATCGCCACACACCCAGTGGGAGACTCTCTAAGTCAATTGAGGGTCGATTTAGTAGTTTATAACAATATTATTCCAAATAATTCGATAATCGCCACACCTCGAGTGGGTGACTGTCAGCCTCAATTGACTGTCGATTTAGTACTTTAATACAATATTGTACGAAATAATCCGAGAATCGCAACACACCGAGTGGGAGACTGTCAAAGTCAATTGAGGGTCGATTTAGTACTTTATAACAATATTATACGAAATAATCCGAGAATCGCCACACAGTGAGTGGGAGACTGTCAAAGTCAATTGAGGGAAGATTTAGCACTTTATAACAATAATATACGAAATAATCCGAGAATCGCCACACACCGAGTCGTAGACTGTCAAAGTCAATTGAGGGTCGATTTAGTACTTTATAACAATATTATACAAAATAATTCGAGAATCGCCACAAACCGAGTGGGAAACTGTCAAAGTCAATTGAGGGTCGATTTAGTACTTTTTAACAATATTAATCGAAATAATCCAAGAATCGCCACACCTCGAGTGGGAGACTGTCAAAGTCAATTGAGGGTCGATTTAGTACTTTCTAACAATATTATACGAAATAATCCGAGAATCGCCACACACCGAGTGGGACACTGTCAAAGTCAATTGAGGGTCGATTTAGTACTTAAGAACAATATTATACGAAATAATCCGAGAATCGCCACACAACGAGTGGGAGACTGTCAAAGTCAATTGAGGGTCGATTTAGTATTTAAGAACAATATTATACGAATTAATCCGAGAATCGCCACACAACGAGTGGGAGACTGTCAAAGTCAATTGAGGGTCGATTTAGTACTTAAGAACAATATTATACGAAATAATCCGAGAATCGCCACACACCGAGTGGGACACTGTCAAAGTCAATTGAGGGTGGATTTAGTACTTAAGAACAATATTATACGAAATAATCAGAGAATCGCCACACACCCAGTGGGAGACTGTCAAAGTCAATTGAGGGTCAATTTAGTACTTTATAACAATATTATACGAAATAATCCGACAATCGCCACACACCGAGTGGGAGACTGTCAAAGTCAATTGAGGGTCGATTTAGTACTTTATTACAATATTATACCAAATAATCCGAGAATCGCCACACCTCGAGTGGGAGACTGTCAAAGTCAATTGAGGGTCGATTTAGTACTTTATAACAATATTATACGAAATAATCCGAGAATCGCCACACACCCAGTGGGAGTCTGTCAAAGTCAATAGTCAATTTAGTACTTTATAACAAAAATATACGAAATAATTCGAGAATCGCCACACAGCCAGTGGGAGACTGTCAAAGTCAATTGAGGGTCGATTTAGTAATTTATAACAATATTTTACCCAATAATCCGAGAATCGCCACACAACGAGTGGGAGACTGTCAAGAATCCATGTTACGAGTTGGGGATTTAGAATATAGTTATAAAATCTGCAGATCCCAACAGGTAACAACAATAAAAAAAGAAACAAAAGACAATCGGACTATAAAAGGGTAGACAAAAGGATGCGAGGATCTAACATAAAACAATCTTGAAGCAAGTGGACGTGGGGAGTTAATACAACATATAAGTACTTAAGTGAGGAGCTGAGATGGCTGACGAGTAAGGCTGAGTATTGTAGAAGACGGTAGGTAGTCACTGCACGTAGGTTTAGAGGATAGATGATCCTGTGGTCACTTCCCAGAGCCAAGTGCTCTCTCCTCGAATTGGAGCTGACAAAGAAGACTGAGGAGGTGACGCAACCCAGGATATGGAGAAGGGAAACCTCGGAGTGGTAACTAAGACGAGTCATACTCGTGTCTCGTCCCTAGATGGCGTTGCTCGTGGTGGTGGGTAGGTAGATCAGGACACTAGATGGCGTGCTTCGTAGTGCTGGGTGGAGGGGTTCGTAACACCCCCCCTCCAAAGACCTCCATAGCGCTGGCGCGAAGGAGGTGATCAACTGGTGCGTCTGGAGAGTAGCTGCTGCATTTCCACTGGAGCTCGGGATAAGGAGTCTGCAATCAGGTTATCGACCCCCTTTATGTGCCGGACTTGTAGATTATAGGGCTGGGTGATGAGAGCCCAGCGGAGGATTCGCTGGTTGGAGGTCTTGTTGGTTTGGATGAACGTGAGTGGGTTATGGTCGGTGAAGACTAGGGTTGTTTGTGGGCAAGACTGGAGGTAACATTCAAACTTCTTTATTACTAACACAGAGCAAGACCTCCTTCCTCTATGGTCAGTAGTTGGTCTGATGTTCTTTCATTTTGATTTGGAACTCGAACCTAGCTCGTTCTAGTTCCAAGGCGTCTATTCGTTGTGTTTCTTCTTGAGGGCTAGCCAGACCTGAAGCAACTTCTGAGTGAGGAGGGGTGGTGGATAGTGGTTGAAGTTTCTTGGACATAGGCGTTAATCTGTCAACAGCGGATTCTTTTAAAACTTCATGTTGAACCAGCACTTCAATCACATGATTTTTTAACATTTCCTTAGTCAGTTGCTGTGAAAATGGGATATTATAATAGTTGGCTATTTCTTTCCATTCTTTCTTCAGGATATTAACACGTAATTTAACTACGGAGGAGGATTTTCAATAAAATCCTGGAGATCAAAACAGGGTGGCCATTGTTAAGAAAAAATAGGATAAATTAACTAATGGTCCAAAAGATAAGACAAGTGGATAACCCTGAAAATATCACGACGATGGATAACCAGAAAGTCCCGAAAACTAACCAAGTTATACCTAGGGAAATTACACTTATGATTATTGTTCTTCTGAGAAGATCCTTAGATAAGGATAAGAGACTTGAAAGAGGTAGGGCGTATTACGGCATAAATATAAAGATCCGGATTAACAACCCTGATATACTTGAAAGAGGTAGGGCGTATTACGGCATTAATATAAAGATCCGGATTAACAACCCTGATAAATGGTATGATTGACACTGAATGAGATAATGAGAAGAACAATAATTGAGGCTTTATAATTATGGGGTCCTGGTAGAGCGTGGCGTCCCAAGATATCACTTCACCGTAAACTAGTGACTATGGAACAACCTACTCTGGAGTGAGGGTACGGCATTAAACAGATCCGGATTCTTCCCAACACTCGATAAGACTTACTACACAACTGCCACGTGTAATAACAGGTAAGCCTTATGACACTTGGAACCTAATATCCTACGTCTGTCACTCTTACTATACGATAATACCAATATATGCACACATATGAAGGAAACTTTAAACTACCGTAAAGCAATTGTGAACAGAAGTGACTGGGAGGAATAATTAACACTGAGTAACAAGGGAGGAAGGAATATGGTACTTAAGGTCGGGTCCTGTCACGGTCGCCATTTGTTACGAGTTGGGGATTTAGAATATAGTTATACGTCTACCCAGATCCCAACAGGTAACAACAATAAAAAAAAACAAAGACAATCGGACTATAAAAGGGTAGACAAAGGATGCGAGTTTTCGTTGTATATAATAGAGTACCATAAATCCCTTAACAAAATATTCAGCTTATAAATTACCCTTAACCAAACTTAACCTAAACAATAACAGTATATACATATTAATAAACATAAAACAATCTTGAAGCAAGTGGACGTGGGGGAGTTAATACAAAATATAAGTACTTAAGTGAGGAGCTGAGATGGCTGACGAGTAAGGCTGAGTATTGTAGAAGACGGTAGGTAATCACTGCACGTAGGTTTAGAGGATAGATGATCCTGTGGTCACTTCCCAGAGCCAAGTCCCTCTCCTCGAATTGGAGCTGACAAAGAAGACTTTGAGGAGGTGACGCAACCCAGGATATGGAGAAGGGAAACCTCGGAGTGGTAACTAAGACGAGTCATACTCGTGTCGCGTCCCTAGATGGCGTTGCTCGTGGTGCTGGGTAGGTAGATCAGGACAATAGATGGCGTGCTTCGTAGTGCTGGTGGAGGGTTCGTAACAGTCAATTGAGGGTCAATTTAGCACTTTATAACAATATTTTACCAAATAATCCGAGAATCGCCACACACCCAGTGGGAGACTGTCAAAGTCAATTGAGGTTCGATTTAGTACGTTATAACAATATTATAAGAAATAATCCGGGAATCGCCACACACCCAGTGGGAGACTGTCAAAGCCAAATGAGGGTCTATTTAGTACTTTATAACAATATTATACGAAATAAAGCGAGAATCGCCACACACCCAGTGGGAGACTGTCAGTGAAATGAGGGTCAATTTAGTACTTTATAACAATATTATACGAAATAATCCGAGAATAGCCACACACCCAGTGGGAGACTTTCAAAGTCAATTGAGGGGTCAATTTAGAACTTTATAATAATATTATACGAAATAATCCGAGAATCGCCAAACACCCAGTGGGAGACTCTCTAAGTCAATTGAGGGTCGATTTAGTAGTTTATAACAATATTATTCCAAATAATTCGATAATCGCCACACCTCGAGTGGGTGACTGTCAACCTCAATTGACTGTCGATTTAGTACTTTAATACAATATTGTACGAAATAATCCGAGAATCGCAACACACCGAGTGGGAGACTGTCAAAGTCAATTGAGGGTCGATTTAGTACTTTATAACAATATTATACGAAATAATCCGAGAATCACCACACAGTGAGTGGGAGACTGTCAAAGTCAATTGAGGGAAGATTTAGCACTTTATAACAATATTATACGAAATAATCCGAGAATCGCCACACACCGAGTGGTAGACTGTCAAAGTCAATTGAGGGTCGATTTAGTACTTTATAACAATATTATACGAAATAATTCGAGAATCGCCACAAACCGAGTGGGAAACTGTCAAAGTCAATTGAGGGTCGATTTAGTACTTTATAACAATATTAATCGAAATAATCCGAGAATCGCCACACACCGAGTGGGAGACTGTCAAAGTCAATTGAGGGTCGATTTAGTACTTTCTAACAATATTATACGAAATAATCCGAGAAACGCCACACACCGAGTGGGACACTGTCAAAGTCAATTGAGGGTCGATTTAGTACTTAAGAACAATATTATACGAAATAATCCGACAATTGCCACACACCGAGTGGGAGACTGTCAAACTCAATTGAGGGTCGATTTAGTATTTAAGAACAATATTATACGAATTAATCCGAGAATCGCCACACAACGAGTGGGAGACTGTCAAAGTCAATTGAGGGTCGATTTAGTACTTAAGAACAATATTATACGAAATAATCCGAGAATCGCCACACACCGAGTGGTACACTGTCAAAGTCAATTGAGGGTCGATTTAGTACTTAAGAACAATATTATACGAAATAATCCGAGAATCGCCACACACCGAGTGGGAGACTGTCAAAGTCAATTGAGGGTCGATTTAGTATTTAAGAACAATATTATACGAATTAATCCGAGAATCGCCACACAACGAGTGGGAGACTGTCAAAGTCAATTGAGGGTCGATTTAGTACTTTATAACAATAATATACGAAATAATCCGAGAATCGCCACACACCGAGTGGGACACTGTAAAAGTCAATTGAGAGTCGATTTAGTACTTTATAACAATATTATACCAAATAATCCGAGAATCGCCACATCTCGAGTGGGAGACTGTCAAAGTCAATTGAGGGTCGATTTAGTACTTTATAACAATATTATACGAAATAATCCGAGAATCGCCACACAGCCAGTGGGAGTCTGTCAAAGTCAATAGTCAATAGTCAATTTAGTACTTTATAACAAAATTATACGAAAAAATCCGAGAATCGCCACACACCTAGTGGGAGACTGTTAAAGTCAATTGAGGGTCGATTTAGTAATTTATAACAATATTTTACCCAATAATCCGAGAATCGCCACACAACGAGTGGGCGACAGTCAAAGTCAATTGAGGGTCGATTTAGCACTTTATAACAATATTATACAAAATAATCCGAGAATCGCCACACACTGAGTGGGAGCCTGTCAAAGTCAATTGAGGGTCGATTTAGTAATTTATAACAATATTTTACCCAATAATCCGAGAATCGCCACACAACGAGTGGGCGACATTCAAAGTCAATTGAGGGTCGATTTAGCACTTTACAACAATATTATCCGAAATAATCCGAGAATCGCCACACACCGAGTGGGACACTGTAAAAGTCAATTGAGGGTCGATTTAGTACTTAAGAACAATATTATACGTAATAATACGAGAATCGCCACACAACGAGTGGGAGACTCTCAAAGTCAATTGAGGGTCGGTTTAGTACTTTATAACAATATTATAAGAAGTAATCCGAGAATCGCCACACACTGAGTGGGAGACTGTCAAAGTCAATTGAGGGTCGATTTAGTACGTTATAACAATATTATAGGAAATAATCCGAGAATCGCCACACACCCAGTGGGAGACTGTCAGTCAAATGAGGGTCAATTTAGTACTTTTTTAACAATATTATACGAAATATTCCGAGAATCGCCACACACCCAGTGGGGGACTGTCAAAGTCAATTGAGAGTCGATTTAGTACTTTATTACAATATTATACCAAATAATCCGAGAATCGCCACATCTCGAGTGGGAGACTGTCAAAGTCAATTGAGGGTCGATTTAGTACTTTATAACAATATTATACGAAATAATCCGAGAATCGCCACACACCCAGTGGGAGTCTGTCAAAGTCAATAGTCAATAGTCAATTTAGTACTTTATAACAAAATTATACGAAAAAATCCGAGAATCGCCACACACCTAGTGGGAGACTCTTAAAGTCAATTGAGGGTCGATTTAGTAATTTATAACAATATTTTACCCAATAATCCGAGAATCGCCACACAACGAGTGGGCGACAGTCAAAGTCAATTGAGGGTCGATTTAGCACTTTATAACAATATTATACAAAATAATCCGAGAATCGCCACACACTGAGTGGGAGCCTGTCAAAGTCAATTGAGGATCGATTTAGTTTTTTTTAACAATATTATACAAAATAATCCGAGAATCGCCACACACCCAGTGGGAGACTGTCAAAGTCAATTGAGGGTCGATTTAGTACTTTATAACAATATTATACGAAATAATCCAAGAATCGCCACACATCTTGTGGGAGACTGTCAAAGTCAACTGGGGGTCGATTTAGTACTTTATAACAATATTATACGAAATAATACGAGAATCGCCACACACCCAGTGGGAGACTGTCAGTCAAATGAGGGTCAATTTAGTACTTTATAACAATATTATACGAAATAATCCGAGAATCGCCACACACCCAGTGGGAGACTCTCAAAGTCAATTGAGGGTCAATTTAGTACTTTATAACAATATTATACGAAATAATCCGACAATCGCCACACACCGAGTGGGTGACTGTCAAAGTCAATTGAGTGTCGATTTTGTTCTTTATAACATTAATATACGAAATAATCCGAGAATCGCCACACACCCAGTGGGAGACTGTCAGTCAAATGAGGGTCAATTTAGTACTTTATAACAATATTATACGAAATATTCCGAGAATCGCAACACACCCAGTGGGAGACTGTCAAAGTCAATTGAGGGTCGATTTAGTACTTTATAACAATATTATACGAAATAATCCGTGAATCGCAACACACTGAGTGGGAGACTGTCAAAGTCAATTGAGGGTCGATTTACAACTTTGTAACAATATTATACGAAATAATCCGAGAATTGCCACACACCCAGTGGGAGACTGTCAGTCAAATGAGGGTCAATTTAGTACTATATAACAATATTATACGAAATAATCCGAGAATCGCCACACACCGAGTGGGAGACTGTCAAAGTCAATTGAGGGTCAATTTAGTACTTTATAACAATATTATACGAAATAATCCGAGAATCGCCACACACCCAGTGGGAAACTGCCAAAGTCAATTGAGGGTCGATTTAGTACTTAAGAACAATATTATTCGAAATAATCAGAGAATCGCCACACACCGAGTGGGAGACTGTCAAAGTCAATTGAGGGTCGATTTAGTACTTAAGAACAATATTATTCGAAATAATCAGAAAATCGCCACACACCCAGTGGGACTGTCAAAAGTCAATTGAGGTCGATTTAGTACTTTATAACAATATTATACGAAATAATCCGAGAATCGCCACACACTGAGTGGTCGACTGTCAAAGTCAATTGAGGTCGATTTAACACTATATAACAATATTATACGAAATAATCCGAGAATCGCCACACACCGAGTGGGAGACTGTCAAAGTCAATTGAGGGTCGATTTAGCACTTTATAACAATATTATACGAAATAATCCGAGAATCGCCACACACCCTGTGGGGAGACTTTCAAAAGTCAATTGAGGTCGATTTAGTACTTAAGAACAATATACGAAATAATCCGAATACATACACACGAGTGGGGAGACTGTCAAAGAATCGGTGGCAATTCGATTTAGTATTTAAGAACAATATTATACGAATTAATCCGAGAATCGCCACACAACGAGTGGGAGACTGTCAAAGTCAATTGAGGGTCGATTTAGTACTTTATAACAATAATATACCAAATAATCCAAGAATCGCCACACACCGAGTGGGAGACTCTCAAAGTCAATTGAGGGTCAATTTTAGTACATTATAACAATATTATACGAAATAATCCGAGAATCGCCACAAACCGAATGGGAAACTGTCAAAGTCAATTGAGGGTCGATTTAGTACTTTATAACAATATTAATCGAAATAATCCGAGAATCGCCACACACCGAGTGGGAGACTGTCAAAGTCAATTGAGGGTCGATTTAGTACTTTCTAACAATATTATACGAAATAATCCGAGAATCGCCACACACCAAGTGGGACACTGTCAAAGTCAATTGAGGGTCGATTTAGTACTTAAGAACAATATTATACGAAATAATCCGAGAATCGCCACACACCGAGTGGGAGACTGTCAAAGTCAATTGAGGGTCGATTTAGTATTTAAGAACAATATTATACGAATTAATCCGAGAATCGCCACACAACGAGTGGGAGACTGTCAAAGTCAATTGAGGGTCGATTTAGTACTTAAGAACAATATTATACGAAATAATCCGAGAATCGCCACACACCGAGTGGTACACTGTCAAAGTCAATTGAGGTTCGATTTAGTACTTAAGAACAATATTATACGAAATAATCCGAGAATCGCCACACACCGAGTGGGAGACTGTCAAAGTCAATTGAGGGTCGATTTAGTATTTAAGAACAATATTATACGAATTAATCCGAGAATCGCCACACAACGAGTGGGAGACTGTCAAAGTCAATTGAGGGTCGATTTAGTACTTTATAACAATAATATACGAAATAATCGAAGAATCGCCACACACCGAGTGGGACAGTGTAAAAGTCAATTGAGGGTCGATTTAGTACTTAAGAACAATATTATACGAAATAATACGAGAATCGCCACACAACGAGTGGGAGACTGTCAAAGTCAATTGAGGGTCGGTTTAGTACTTTATAACAATATTATACGAAGTAATCCGAGAATCGCCACACACTCAGTGGGAGACTTTCAAAGTCAATTGAGGGTCGATTTAGTACTTTATAACAATATTATATGAACTAATCCGAGAATCGCCACACACCAAGTGGGAGACTGTCAAAGTCAATTGGGGGTCGACTTAGTAGTTTATAACAATATTATACGAAATAATCCGAGAATCGCCACAAACCGAGTGGGAAACTGTTAAAGTCAATTGAGGGTCGATTTAGTAATTTATAGCAATATTTTACCCAATAATCCGAGAATCGCCACACAACGAGTGGGCGACAGTCAAAGTCAATTGAGGGTCGATTTAGCAATTTATAACAATATTATACAAAATAATCCGAGAATCGCCACACACTGAGTGGGAGCCTGTCAAAGTCAATTGAGAGTCGATTTAGTTTTTTTTAACAATATTATACGAAATAATCCGAGAATCGCCACACAACGAATAGGAGACTGTCAAAGTCAATTGAGGGTCGATTTAGTACTTTATAACAATATTATACGAAATAATACGAGAATCCCCACACACCCAGTGGGAGACTGTCAGTCAAATGAGGGTCAATTTAGTACTTTATAACAATATTATACGAAATAATCCGAGAATCGCCACACACCGAGTGGGACACTGTAAAAGTCAATTGAGGGTCGATTTAGTACTTAAGAACAATATTATACGTAATAATACGAGAATCGCCACACAACGAGTGGGAGACTCTCAAAGTCAATTGAGGGTCGGTTTAGTACTTTATAACAATATTATACGAAGTAATCCGAGAATCGCCACACACCGAGTGGGAGACTGTCAAAGTCAATTGAGGGTCGATTTAGTACGTTATAACAATATTATAGGAAATAATCCGAGAATCGCCACACACCCAGTGGGAGACTGTCAGTCAAATGAGGGTCAATTTAGTACTTTTTTAGTAATATTATACGAAATAATCCGAGAATCGCCACACACCCAGTGGGGGACTGTCAAAGTCAATTGAGAGTCGATTTAGTACTTTATTACAATATTATACCAAATAATCCGAGAATCGCCACATCTCGAGTGGGAGACTGTCAAAGGCAATTGAGGGTCGATTTAGTACTTTATAACAATATTATACGAAATAATCTGAGAATCGCCACACACCCAGTGGGAGTCTGTCAAAGTCAATAGTCAATAGTCAATTTAGTACTTTATAACAAAATTATACGAAAAAATCCGAGAATCGCCACACACCTAGTGGGAGACTGTTAAAGTCAATTGAGTGTCGATTTAGTAATTTATAACAATATTTTACCCAATAATCCGAGAATCGCCACACAACGAGTGGGCGACTGTCAAAGTCAATTGAGGGTCGATTTAGCACTTTATAACAATATTATACAAAATAATCCGAGAATCGCCACACAATGAGTGGGAGCCTGTCAAAGTCAATTGAGAGTCGATTTAGTTTTTTTTAACAATATTATACGAAATAATCCGAGAATCGCCACACATCGAATAGGAGACTGTCAAAGTCAATTGAGGTTCGATTTAGTACTTTATAACAATATTATACGAAATAATGCGAGAATCGCCACACACCCAGTGGGAGACTGTCAGTCAAATGAGGTTCAATTTAGTACTTTATAACAATATTATACGAAATAATCCGAGAATCGCCACACAACCAGTGGGAGACTGTCAAAGTCAATTGAGGGTCAATTTAGTACTTTATAACAATAATATACGAAATAATCCGACAATCGCCACACACCGAGTGGGAGACTGTCAAAGTCAATTGAGTGTCGATTTTGTTCTTTATAACATTAATATACGAAATAATCCGAGAATCGCCACACACCCAGTGGGAGACTGTCAAAGTCAAATGAGGGTCAATTTTTTACTTTATAACAATATTATACCAAATAATCCGAGAATCGCCACACACCCAGTGGGAGACTGTCAGTCAAAAGAGGGTCAATTTAGTACTTTATAACAATATTATACGAAATATTCCGAGAATCGCCACACACCCAGTGGGAGACTGTCAAAGTCAATTGAGGGTCAATTTAGTACTTTATAACAATATTATACGAAATAATCCGAGAATCGCCACACATCCAGTGGGAGACTGTCAAAGTCAATTGAGGGTCGATTTAGTACTTTATAACAATATTATACCAAATAATCCGAGAATCGCCACACCTCGAGTGGGAGACTGTCAAAGTCAATTGAGGGTCGATTTAGTACTTTATAACAATATTATACGAAATAATCCGAGAATCGCCACACACCCAGTGGGAGACTGTCAAAGTCAAATGAGGGTCAATTTAGTACTTTATAGCAATATTATACGAAATAATCCGAGAATCGCCACACACCCAGTGGGAGACTGTCAAAGTCAAATGAGGGTCAATTTAGTACTTTATAACAATATTATACCAAATAATCCGAGAATCGCCACACACCGAGTGGGAGACTGTCAAAGTCAATTGAGGGTCGATTTAGTACTATATAACAATATTATACGAAATAATCCGAGAATCACCACACACCCAGTGGGAGACTGTCAAAGTCAATTGAGGGTCGATTTAGTACTTTATAACAATATTATACGAAATAATCCGAGAATCGCCACACACCCAGTGGGAGACTGTCAGTCAAATGAGGGTCAATTTAGTACTATATAACAATATTATACGAAATAATCCGAGAATCTCCACACACCCAGTGGGAGACTTTCAAAGTCAATTGAGGGTCGATTTAGCACTTTATAACAATATTAAACGAAATAATCCGAGAATCGCCACAGACAGAGTGGGAGACTCTCAAGCTCAATTGACGGTCGATTTAGTACTTTACGGCTAGTATACCAAATAATCCGAGAATCGCCACACCCTCGAGTGAGACCGTCAAAGCCAATTGAGGGTCGATTTGTACTTTTATAACAATATTATACGAAATAATCCGAGAATCGCCACACACCCAGTGGGAGTCTGTCAAAGTCAATAGTCAATTTAGTACTTTATAAACAAAAAATATACGAAATAATCTTCGAGAATCGCCACACACCAGTGGGAGACTGTCAAAAGTCAATTGAGGGTCAATTTAGCACCTTATAACAATATTTTACCAAATAACTGAGAATCGCCAATAACACTCAGTGAGGACTGTCAAAGTCAATTGAGGGTCGATTATAATGCTATAACAATAATATTATACGAAATAATCCGAGAATCGCAACACACCGAGTGGGAGACTGTCAAAGTCAATTGAGGGTCGATTTAGTACTTTATAACAATATTATACGAAATAATCCGAGAATCGCCACACAGTGAGTGGGAGACTGTCAAAGTCAAATGAGGGAAGATTTAGCACTTTGTAACAATATTATACGAAATAATCCGAGAATAGCCACACACCCAGTGGGAGACTATCAAAGTCAATTGAGGGGTCAATTTAGTTCTTTATAATAATATTATACGAAATAATCCGAGAATCGCCACACACCCAGTGGGAGACTCTCTAAGTCAATTGAGGGTCGATTTAGTAGTTTATAACAATATTATTCCAAATAATTCGATAATCGCCACACCTCGAGTGGGAGACTCTCAACCTCAATTGACGGTCGATTTAGTACTTTAATACAATATTATACGAAATAATCCGAGAACGCAACACACCGAGGGAAACTGTCAAAGCCAATTGAGGGTCGATTTAGCACTCTATAACAATATTATACGAAATAATCCGAGAATCGCTACACAGTGAAAGGGAGACTGTGAAAGTTAATTGAGGGTCGATTTAGTACTTTATAACAATAATATACGAAATAATCCGAGAATCGCCACACACCCAGTGGGAGACTGTCAAAGTCAATTGAGGGTCGATTTAGTACTTAAGAACAATATTATACGAAATAATTCGAGAATCGCCACACACCGAGTGGGAGACTGTCAACGTCAATTGAGGGTCGATTTAGTACTTTATAACAATATTAATCGAAATAATCCGAGAATCGCCACACCTCGAGTGGGAGACTGTCAAAGTCAATTGAGGGTCGATTTAGTACTTTCTAACAATATTATACGAAATAGTCCGAAAATCGCCACACACCGAGTGGGACACTGTCAAAGTCAATTGAGGGTCGATTTAGTACTTAAGAACAATATTATACGAAATAATCCGAGAATCGCCACACAACGAGTGGGAGACTGTCAAAGTCAATTGAGGGTCGATTTAGTACTTAAGAACAATATTATACGAAATAATCCGAGAATCGCCACACACCGAGTGGGACACTGTCAAAGTCAATTGAGGGTGGATTTAGTACTTAAGAACAATATTATACGAAATAATCAGAGAATCGCCACACACCCAGTGGGAGACTGTCAAAGTCAATTGAGGGTCAATTTAGTACTTTATAACAATATTATACGAAATAATCCGACAATCGCCACACACCGAGTGGGAGACTGTCAAAGTCAATTGAGGGTCGATTTAGTACTTTATTACAATATTATACCAAATAATCCGAGAATCGCCACACCTCGAGTGGGAGACTGTCAAAGTCAATTGAGGGTCGATTTAGTACTTTATAACAATATTATACGAAATAATCCGAGAATCGCCACACACCCAGTGGGAGTCCGTCAAAGTCAATAGTCAATTTAGTACTTTATAACAAAAAATATACGAATAATTCGAGAATCGCCACACACCCAGTGGGAGACTGTCAAAGTCAATTGAGGGTCGATTTAGTAATTTATAACAATATTTTACCCAATAATCCGAGAATCGCCACACAACGAGTGGGAGACTCTCAAAGTCAATTGAGGGTCAATTTAGCACTTTATAACAATATTTTACCAAATAATCCGAGAATCGCCACACACCAGTGGGAGACTGTCAAAGTCAATTGAGGGTCGATTTAGTACGTTATAACAATATTATACGAAATAATCCGGGAATCGCCACACACCCAGTGGGAGACTGTCAAAGCCAAATGAGGGTCTATTTAGTACTTTATAACAATATTATACGAAATAAAGCGAGAATCGCCACACACCCAGTGGGAGACTGTCAGTGAAATGAGGGTCAATTTAGTACTTTATAACAATATTATACGAAATAATCCGAGAATAGCCACACACCCAGTGGGAGACTTTCAAAGTCAATTGAGGGGTCAATTTAGAACTTTATAATAATATTATACGAAATAATCCGAGAATCGCCAAACACCCAGTGGGAGACTCTCTAAGTCAATTGAGGGTCGATTTAGTAGTTTATAACAATATTATTCCAAATAATTCGATAATCGCCACACCTCGAGTGGGTGACTGTCAACCTCAATTGACTGTCGATTTAGTACTTTAATACAATATTTTACGAAATAATCCGAGAATCGCAACACACCGAGTGGGAGACTGTCAAAGTCAATTGAGGGTCGATTTAGTACTTTATAACAATATTATACGAAATAATCCGAGAATCGCCACACAGTGAGTGGGAGACTGTCAAAGTCAATTGAGGGAAGATTTAGCACTTTATAACAATATTATACGAAATAATCCGAGAATCGCCACACACCGAGTGGTAGACTGTCAAAGTCAATTGAGGGTCGATTTAGTACTTTATAACAATATTATACGAAATAATTCGAGAATCGCCACAAACCGAGTGGGAAACTGTCAAAGTCAATTGAGGGTCGATTTAGTACTTTATAACAATATTAATCGAAATAATCCGAGAATCGCCACACACCGAGTGGGAGACTGTCAAAGTCAACTGAGGGTCGATTTAGTACTTTCTAACAATATTATACGAAATAATCCGAGAATCGCCACACACCGAGTGGGACACTGTCAAAGTCAATTGAGGGTCGATTTAGTACTTAAGAACAATATTATACGAAATAATCCGAGAATCGCCACACACCGAGTGGGAGACTGTCAAAGTCAATTGAGGGTCGATTTAGTATTTAAGAACAATATTATACGAATTAATCCGAGAATCGCCACACAACGAGTGGGAGACTGTCAAAGTCAATTGAGGGTCGATTTAGTACTTAAGAACAATATTATACGAAATAATCCGAGAATCGCCACACACCGAGTGGTACACTGTCAAAGTCAATTGAGGGTCGATTTAGTACTTAAGAACAATATTATACGAAATAATCCGAGAATCGCCACACACCGAGTGGGAGACTGTCAAAGTCAATTGAGGGTCGATTTAGTATTTAAGAACAATATTATACGAATTAATCCGAGAATCGCCACACAACGAGTGGGAGACTGTCAAAGTCAATTGCGGGTCGATTTAGTACTTTATAACAATAATATACGAAATAATCCGAGAATCGCCACACACCGAGTGGGACACTGTAAAAGTCAATTGAGGGTCGATTTACTACTTTATAACAATATTATACGAAATAATCCGAGAATCGCCACACACCCAGTGGGAGTCTCTCAAAGTCAATAGTCAATTTAGTACTTTATAACAAAATTATACGAAATAATCCGAGAATCGCCACACACCTAGTGGGAGACTGTTAAAGTCAATTGAGGGTCGATTTAGTAATTTATAACAATATTTTACCCAATAATCCGAGAATCGCCACACAACGAGTGGGCGACAGTCAAAGTCAATTGAGGGTCGATTTAGCACTTTATAACAATATTATACAAAATAATCCGAGAATCGCCACACACTGAGTGGGAGCCTGTCAAAGTCAATTGAGGGTCGATTTAGTAATTTATAACAATATTTTACCCAATAATCCGAGAATCGCCACACAACGAGTGGGCGACATTCAAAGTCAATTGAGGGTCGATTTAGCACTTTACAACAATATTATCCGAAATAATCCGAGAATCGCCACACACCGAGTGGGACACTGTAAAAGTCAATTGAGGGTCGATTTAGTACTTAAGAACAATATTATACGTAATAATACGAGAATCGCCACACAACGAGTGGAAGACTCTCAAAGTCAATTGAGGGTCGGTTTAGTACTTTATAACAATATTATAAGAAGTAATCCGAGAATCGCCACACACTGAGTGGGAGACTGTCAAAGTCAATTGAGGGTCGATTTAGTACGTTATAACAATATTATAGGAAATAATCCGAGAATCGCCACACACCCAGTGGGAGACTGTCAGTCAAATGAGGGTCAATTTAGTACTTTTTTAACAATATTATACGAAATAATCCGAGAATCGCCACACACCCAGTGGGGGACTGTCAAAGTCAATTGAGAGTCGATTTAGTACTTTATAACAATATTATACCAAATAATCCGAGAATCGCCACATCTCGAGTGGGAGACTGTCAAAGTCAATTGAGGGTCGATTTAGTACTTTATAACAATATTATACGAAATAATCCGAGAATCGCCACACACCCAGTGGGAGTCTGTCAAAGTCAATAGTCAATAGTCAATTTAGTACTTTATAACAAAATTATACGAAAAAATCCGAGAATCGCCACACACCTAGTGGGAGACTGTTAAAGTCAATTGAGGGTCGATTTAGTAATTTATAACAATATTTTACCCAATAATCCGAGAATCGCCACACAACGAGTGGGCGACAGTCAAAGTCAATTGAGGGTCGATTTAGCACTTTATAACAATATTATACAAAATAATCCGAGAATCGCCACACACTGAGTGGGAGCCTGTCAAAGTCAATTGAGGATCGATTTAGTTTTTTTTAACAATATTATACAAAATAATCCGAGAATCGCCACACACCCAGTGGGAGACTGTCAAAGTCAATTGAGGGTCGATTTAGTACTTTATAACAATATTATACGAAATAATCCAAGAATCGCCACACATCTTGTGGGAGACTGTCAAAGTCAACTGGGGGTCGATTTAGTACTTTATAACAATATTATACGAAATAATACGAGAATCGCCACACACCCAGTGGGAGACTGTCAGTCAAATGAGGGTCAATTTAGTACTTTATAACAATATTATACGAAATAATCCGAGAATCGCCACACACCCAGTGGGAGACTCTCAAAGTCAATTGAGGGTCAATTTAGTACTTTATAACAATATTATACGAAATAATCCGACAATCGCCACACACCGAGTGGGTGACTGTCAAAGTCAATTGAGTGTCGATTTTGTTCTTTATAACATTAATATACGAAATAATCCGAGAATCGCCACACACCCAGTGGGAGACTGTCAGTCAAATGAGGGTCAATTTAGTACTTTATAACAATATTATACGAAATATTCCGAGAATCGCCACACACCCAGTGGGAGACTGTCAAAGTCAATTGAGGGTCAATTTAGTACTTTATAACAATATTATACGAAATAATCCGAGAATCGCCACACATCCAGTGGGAGACTGTCAAAGTCAATTGAGGGTCGATTTAGTACTTTATAACAATATTATACCAAATAATCCGAGAATCGCCACACCTCGAGTGGGAGACTGTCAAAGTCAATTGAGGGTCGATTTAGTACTTTATAACAATATTATACGAAATAATCCGAGAATCGCCACACACCCAGTGGGAGACTGTCAGTCAAATGAGGGTCAATTTAGTACTATATAACAATATTATACGAAATAATCCGAGAATCTCCACACACCCAGTGGGAGACTTTCAAAGTCAATTGAGGGTCGATTTAGCACTTTATAACAATATTAAACGAAATAATCCGAGAATCGCCACACACAGAGTGGGAGACTGTCAAGCTCAATTGACGGTCGATTTAGCACTTAAGAACAATATTATACGAAATAATCCGACAATCGCGACACACCCAGAGGGATATTGTCAAAGTCAATTGAGGGTCAATTTAGTACTTTATAACAATATTATACCAAATAATCCGAGAATCGCTACACACCGAGTGGGAGACTGTCAAAGTCAATTGAGGGTCGATTTAGTACTCAAGAACAATATTGTACGAAATAATCCGAGAATCGCCACACACCCAGTGGGAAACTGTAAAAGTCAATTGAGGGTCGATTTAGTACATTATAACAATTATATACGAAATAATCCGAGAATTGCCACACACCCAGTGGGAGACTGTCAAAGTCAAGTGAGGATCAATTTAGTACTTTATAACAATATTATACGAAATAATCCGAGAATCGCCACACACCCAGTGGGAGACTTTCAAAGTCAATTGAGGGTCGATTTAGCACTTTATAACAATAATATACCAAATAATCCAAGAATCGCCACACACCGAGTGGGAGACTCTCAAAGTCAATTGAGGGTCAATTTTAGTACATTATAACAATATTATACGAAATAATCCGAGAATCGCCACACACCGAGTGGGTGACTTTCAAAGTCAATTGAGGGTCGATTTAGCACTTTATAACAATAATATACCAAATAATCCAAGAATCGCCACACACCGAGTGGGAGACTCTCAAAGTCAATTGAGGGTCAATTTTAGTACATTATAACAATATTATACGAAATAATCCGAGAATCGCCACACACCGAGTGGGAGACTGTCAAAGTCAATTGAGGGTCGATTTAGTACTTAAGAGCAATATTATACGAAATAATCCGAGAATCGACACACACCGAGTGGGAGACTGTCAAAGTCAATTGAGGGTCGATTTAGTACTTTATAACAATAATATACGAAATAATCGAAGAATCGCCACACACCGAGTGGGACACTGTAAAAGTCAATTGAGGGTCGATTTAGTACTTAAGAACAATATTATACGAAATAATACGAGAATCGCCACACAACGAGTGGGAGACTGTCAAAGTCAATTGAGGGTCGGTTTAGTACTTTATAACAATATTATACGAAGTAATCCGAGAATCGCCACACACTCAGTGGGAGACTGTCAAAGTCAATTGGGGGTCGACTTAGTACTTTATAACAATAATATACGAAATAATCCGAGAATCGCCACACACAGAGTGGGAGACTCTCAAAGTCAATTGAGGGTCGATTTAATACTTTATAATATACTTTATGCTAATATTATACGACATGATCCGAGAACCTTCACACCCTAGGGGTGGACTGTCAAAGTCAATTGTGGGTCGATTTAGTACATTATAACAATATTATTCGAAATAATCCGAGAATCGCCACACACCCAGTGGGACACTGTCAACGTCAATTGAGGGTCGATTTAGTACTTTATAACAATATTACACGAAATAATCCGAGAATCGCCACACACCGAGTGGGAGACTGTCAAGCTCAATTGACGGTCGATTTAGTACTTTAAAACACTATTATACGAAATAATCCGAGAATCACCACACACCCAGTGGGAGACTGTCAAAGTCAATTGAGGGTCGATTTAGTACTTTATAACAATATTATACGAAATAATCCGAGAATCGCCATACACCCAGTGGGAGACCCAGTGGGAGACTTTCAAAGTGAATTGAGGGTCGATTTAGTACTTTATAACAATATTATACGAAATAATCCGAGAATCGGCACACACCCAGTGGGAGACTGTCAAAGTCACTGAGTCGATTTATACTTTGCAGCAAATATTATACGAAACAACTGAGAATCGCCACATACCCAGTGCGAGACTGTTAGTCAAATGAGGGCCCAATTAGTACTATAACAATATTATACAGAAATAATCTGAGAATTTCACACACCCCAGTGGTACCTTTTCAAAGTCAATTGAGGGTCGATTTAGTACTTTATAACAATATTAAACGAAATAATCCGAGAATCGCCACACACCGAGTGGGAGACTTTCAAAGTCAATTGAGGGTCGATTTAGTACTTTCTAACAATATTATACGAAATAATCCGAGAATCGCCACACACCAAGTGGGACACTGTCAAAGTCAATTGAGGGTCGATTTAGTACTTAAGAACAATATTATACGAAATAACTGAGGTCTATTACACCGAGTGGGAGACTCTCAAAGTCAATTGAGGGTCGATTTAGTACTTTATAACAATATTATACGAAATAATCCGAGAATCGCCACACACCCAGTGGGAGACTGTCAAAGTCAATTGAGGGTCGATTTAGTACTTTATAACAATATTTTACCAAATAATCCGAGAATCGCCACACACCGAGTGGGAGACTGCCAAAGTCAATTGAGGGTCGATTTAGTACTTTATAACAATATTATACGAAATAATCCGAGAATCGCCACACACCCAGTGGGAGACTGTCAAACTCAATTGAGGGTCAATTTAGTACTTTATAACAATATTATACGAAATAATCCGAGAATTGCCACACACCCAGTGGGAGACTGCCAAAGTCAATTGAGGGTCGATTTAGTAATTTATAACAATAATTTACCAAATAATCCGAGAATCGCCACACACCGAGTGGGAGACTGTCAAAGTCATTTTTGGTTCGATTTAGTACTTTATAACAATATTATACGAAATAATCCGGAAATCGCAACACCCAGTGGGAGACTGTCAAAGTCAATTGAGGGTCAATTTAGTACTTTATAACAATATTATACGAAACAACTTGAGAATCACACACTGAGGGGAGACTTTCAAAGTCAATTGATGGCCTCTAGAACACTTTATAACAATAATATACCAAATAATCCAAGAATCGCCACACACCCAGTGGGAGACTGTCAAAGTCAATTGAGGGTCGATTTAGTACATTATAACAATATTATTCGAAATAATCCGAGAATCGCCACACACCCAGTGGGACACTGTCAACGTCAATTGAGGGTCGATTTAGTACTTTATAACAATATTACACGAAATAATCCGAGAATCGCCACACACCGAGTGGGAGACTGTCAAGCTCAATTGACGGTCGATTTAGTACTTTAAAACACTATTATACGAAATAATCCGAGAATTGCCACACACCGAGTGGGAGACTGTCAAAGTCAATTGAGGGTCGATTTAGTACTTTATAACAATATTATACGAAATAATCCGAGAATCACCACACACCCAGTGGGAGACTCTCAAAGTCAATTGAGGGTCGATTTAGTACTTTATAACAATATTATACGAAATAATCCGAGAATCGCCACACACCCAGTGGGAGACTGTCAGTCAAATGAGGGTCAATTTAGTACTATATAACAATATTATACGAAATAATCCGAGAATCTCCACACACCCAGTGGGAGACTTTCAAAGTCAATTGAGGGTCAGATTTCTAGCACTTTATGTCAATATTAAAACGAAATAACTGGAGAATCGCCACACACAGAGTGAGACTGTCAAGCCTGGATGCGTCGATTTTGCATTAAGAACAATATTATACGAAATAATCCGACAATCGCGACACACCTGTAGTGGAGGCTATCAAGTCAATTGGAGGGTCAATTCTAGTACTTTATAACAATATTATACCAAATAATCCTAAGAATCGCTACACAATCGAGTGGAAAGACTGCTCAAAGCCAATTGAGGTCAGATTTAGTACTCAAGAAACAATATTGTACGAAATAATCCAGAATCGCCACACACCCAGTGGGAAACTGTAAAAGTCAATTGAGGGTCGATTTAGTACATTATAACAATTATATACGAAATAATCCGAGAATTGCCACACACCCAGTGGGAGACTGTCAAAGTCAAGTGAGGATCAATTTAGTACTTTATAACAATATTATACGAAATAATCCGAGAATCGCCACACACCCAGTGGGAGACTTTCAAAGTCAATTGAGGGTCGATTTAGCACTTTATAACAATAATATACCAAATAATCCAAGAATCGCCACACACCGAGTGGGAGACTCTCAAAGTCAATTGAGGGTCAATTTTAGTACATTATAACAATATTATACGAAATAATCCGAGAATCGCCACACACCGAGTGGGTGACTTTCAAAGTCAATTGAGGGTCGATTTAGCACTTTATAACAATAATATACCAAATAATCCAAGAATCGCCACACACCGAGTGGGAGACTCTCAAAGTCAATTGAGGGTCAATTTTAGTACATTATAACAATATTATACGAAATAATCCGAGAATCGCCACACACCGAGTGGGAGACTGTCAAAGTCAATTGAGGGTCGATTTAGTACTTAAGAGCAATATTATACGAAATAATCCGAGAATCGACACACACCGAGTGGGAGACTGTCAAAGTCAATTGAGGGTCGATTTAGTACTTTATAAAAATAATATACGAAATAATCGAAGAATCGCCACACACCGAGTGGGACACCGTAAAAGTCAATTGAGGGTCGAATTAGTACTTAAGAACAATATTATACGAAATAATACGAGAATCGCCACACAACGAGTGGGAGACTGTCAAAGTCAATTGAGGGTCGGTTTAGTACTTTATAACAATATTATACGAAGTAATCCGAGAATCGCCACACACTCAGTGGGAGACTTTCAAAGTCAATTGAGGGTCGATTTAGTACTTTATAACAATATTATATGAACTAATCCGAGAATCGCCACACACCAAGTGGGAGACTGTCAAAGTCAATTGGGGGTCGACTTAGTACTTTATAACAATAATATACGAAATAATCCGAGAATCGCCACACACAGAGTGGGAGACTCTCAAAGTCAATTGAGGGTCGATTTAATACTTTATAATATACTTTATGCTAATATTATACGACATGATCCGAGAACCTTCACACCCTAGGGGTGGACTGTCAAAGTCAATTGTGGGTCGATTTAGTACATTATAACAATATTATTCGAAATAATCCGAGAATCGCCACACACCCAGTGGGACACTGTCAACGTCAATTGAGGGTCGATTTAGTACTTTATAACAATATTACACGAAATAATCCGAGAATCGCCACACACCGAGTGGGAGACTGTCAAGCTCAATTGACGGTCGATTTAGTACTTTAAAACACTATTATACGAAATAATCCGAGAATCACCACACACCCAGTGGGAGACTGTCAAAGTCAATTGAGGGTCGATTTAGTACTTTATAACAATATTATACGAAATAATCCGAGAATCGCCATACACCCAGTGGGAGACTGTCAGTCAAATGAGGGTCAATTTAGTACTATATAACAATATTATACGAAATAATCCGAGAATCTCCACACACCCAGTGGGAGACTTTCAAAGTCAATTGAGGGTCGATT